>NC_136254.1:6647500-6675000 GCF_053564925.1 Oryzias latipes | reverse complement strand
AGAATCCCTGAAAAGGGGAAACTTTGGTTGAAATGTCTGAAGCCTCTGAATTGGGAAATGTGCTGTTTAAGTGTTTAGCTTTATTAATTGAATTTAAGCAAAAAACATGTAAATAACTTTAATCTATGACTAATCCATGGCTGGTTCTCAGTGTTTGAATGCAAAATAAAAACATGATTAAATAAATTCTTAGATGATCAAAAGTTTAGTTTGAAACAGACTTAATATTAAATAAAACTAAAACATAACTTAATGCAACAGCAGATTTAATTTATTTTGTTACATTTTATTCAGGACAGTCATTCTAGACACCCTCTTGTTCTCAGCCTGAATCCTCAGAGGGCCGTCTTCAAGTGATGCTCCAGAGACTCCCAGAGTACTGCTTCCACATCCAGGGTCTCCTTGTCCTCCAGAAGCAGCTCCAAGTCCCCTTTCTCCCCCCCTCCCTGACAGCTATTATGTTCAGCTGCACCTCCTCAGCAGCTTGGGTGTCCACCTACAAAAATGATTGTATACATTATTTCCCAACTTTCTTCTTGAGTACATGTCATTTTACAGTGTTATTTCATTGTCATTGTTACTGTTTTAGTCCATACCTCTATTCTGGGGTAATTTGTGGACTGGAAGTGGGCCCCACCAAATCTTCATGTGGGTGAGCCTCACATGACCACCTGCCTCCAATGGAAAAATGAAATGAAATGAAAAAGACAGATGCTCACCTCTGCCCTTTAACCCCCCCCCCCCCCCCGATGAGTGTGGACCAGGTGAAAGTGGATGGTGGATCCAGGAGTCTGTCTGCGTCCTGTTCCAGTGTCTGTCTCTGGAACAGGAGATGTCCAATAAAAGGCCGTGTGGGTTCGGGGGAGAACTGCATTGGGGGGGTATGTTCCCTGCAGCTTATATCCCTTCATTATATAATTCTTCCCCACACAAACTTTGGAAGATAGTTCCTCAAATAAGGTCACTTTTGCTACGGACTGACCATCAGTGATGATAACCACATTGTTTTGTTTTTTACTTTATTTGTGGAGCAACTGAACTGTTGGAAAAGTCCCATGAAATTACTTTGGACTTTTCCTTCTCTCTCAAAATGCAAATATGCAGCAGTGGGGGGGCTGCATATGGGCCACTCTGTCTGCTTTTTAGGACGTGTCCGAGTGCCATTCTGAGATGAGAGGAAAAAAAGAGAAGACAGAAAAGGTTACCCAGCATGGTCCTTCAGTTGTTACTACTCTATTTAAAATGAGCTGCTTCAGAGATCCATACACAATAAATCTGTTAATATTAGCTAAAAAATACATTTGTGATGTGATGACCATGAAACAGTCAAGCCTTATATTAAAAAATATATATATCTTAAGACACACAAAAAACAGCTGGAAAATCAAGGCTACGTTCACACTGCAGGGCTTAATGCTCAATTCCGATTTGTTTGTAAAAATAATGTTTTTTTAATTTTACTTTGCAAGGCCGTTCACATTTAGAAATAAATGCGAACTTTTGTGATCTCCTGTGCGACTGTGAAATGACCCAGAACTGACCCGCATGCGCAGAAGACTACGCAACGGTGAGTGACGTCACTCGTTGTTCGCGGAGCTAATGTTAACAATGGATGTCAACAACAGTGTTGTCAAAGCAGAGCTCTTTTATCATGATTGAATTTTTTTCCCAAAGGAGCCAGAACTACAACAATCTTATCATTTTACGAAGAAGATTAAAAAGGAGAGCAAGGGTTTTGACCATGGCGTTTAGTGGAGCTGTGCTACCAACGTCGGTAGAGAGAAAAGTTTGGGTTTGGAGTCACAGCCAGGAGTGGTGGGATACTTATGTGAGTGGCTTCATTGATACAGAATTTATCAGTTACTTTATAATGACCAGATCCACCTTCAATTACGTCTGTGAGCGCCTTCAACTAACTCTGTCACGAGAAGAGACATGTCTGCGGCAGCCCATAACAGTGCAGAAACGCGTTGGAGTTGGACTGTATTGGCTAGCAACAGGCACGTGCTATCGTACGATAGCTAACTTGTTCGGCATAGCAAAGTCCACAGTCTTCTCCATTGTACGCGAGTTCTGCGAAGCAGTACGCCGTGTCCTCATGCCCCAGTACATCAAACTGCCCAAAGGGGATGACCTGCAAGAGGTCATTGAAGGCTTCTAGCAGTGATGGGGTTTCCTGCAGTGTAGAGGAGCTATTGATTGGAGTCATAGTGTCATGGTTTGGGTTTGTTTTGACTTGGTTTTTGTTTTATTTCTTGTTCTGTCATGTTTGGTTCTGTTTCCTGTTTTATTTTGAAAGGTGTTCTGTTTGGTCATGTTCCTGAGTTTTACTTCCTGGTCCCCATCTGCCCTGATCGTGTTCAACTGTGTCTTGTCTGCCCTGTCTGTATTTAAGTCTCGTCTCTCCCTTCCTCTTGTGCTGGTCTATTAACGTCTTCATGTCCTAACGTCGTAACGTCTCGTCCATGTGTCTTCTGCCATGTTTCATGCCACGCCACAGTAGGTTTAGGTCTGTTTGGTTATCCTGCTCTGCAGCGCCTTTTGTTTGTCCTATTAAACCCTCTAGTCTTGGAACCGTTTGCCTCCCGTCTCTGCATCTGGGTCCTACCTGCTCTCGAGCCCCTTCCCCGTGACACATACCCCTGTCATTGCTCCAGAGGATAACCAGGATAATCATCGGTGTTGGCAAGAAATATAGATATTGTATTTTTATAATAGTTTAAAAGTACTATACTTGCCTCACTTTCTTTTGATAGAACCATACATCTGCAAGAATATTATCCTTGAAAATACTGTACATAGGAAACTGTACACTGTTCAGTAATTTAACACCGTCTTCCAACAGCTTCACCAACAGTTATGCTGGATGGCCAGGGAGTGTTTATGATGCAAGGGTACTCTGTAATTCCCATGTGTACTCACTCGCAGAGGGAGGGGAGCTTTTTCCACCAGTGAGTAATCCAGTAACAGTGATTTATAACCTATACAATGTCTTTAATTATTTTTTTGTGCTTTTAAATCTTAAGGGCACTGAGGAGATGATGGGCGTTCAAGTGCCAATCATGCTGCTCGGTAACCGGGCTTATCCCCTTCGAAGCTGGCTGTTAAAAGGATACTGTGACACAGGGACCCTGACAGCTGAGCAGAGGAACTTCAATGAGCGCCACAGCAGAGCCAGGATGACTGAAGTGCGCTTTTGGCCGACTGAAGGGCCGGTGGAGGTGCCTTGCTAAAGGGCTGTATGTGGACATGTCCCTCGTCCCCACCATAATCGGCGCATGTTGCACACACCACAACGTGGGTGAAATGCACGGGGAGAATCATGAAGAGGCGTTGAAAGATGGGCTGATGGAGGGGGATTTGTAGATGTGCAGCCATCAAGCGTCATAAGTACTGACTCAGCTTTTTTTAGCCAACGTTGAGCCACAAACTGGCTGTCACAACTACGAGGTCGTTAAACATTGAGGTCAAAAAGTACAAAATGTTGATCTGTTCATATAATTGTTATAGTGAGTTTCAATATATTGAAATGTGTTTTAAAAATCTTGCATCATTTTTTTTATTTTACTTGACTTGTGTATAAAATAAAGTTGAACTTCATGCTTTTAAAAGCTATCCTATGAGATGTTTCATGTGTAGTTTTTAAGTGAGTTCCTTCTCATTCAGTGTTGGATGTATAAAAAAATGAATTAAATGAAAATATATTTTATTTAGGCCTACTCTAGGATTGAATGGGATGCTGGAGCCCATTTCAATGCACAATTGACATAAATAAAATGAAATAACCTCAGGACATGTATGACTTTATGTAAACTTTTAAGTCAAATTATCCGAAAAATCACAGTTAAGGAAAATAAACTGGCCTTGACAGGACCAACTACAAACTAGTAATTTGTTTAGTTTTGTGCTCCAAAGACATTGCAACATATTCAATTTTCCAAGAACAAAATCAAAATAACTTTGCATATCAATAACCTTCACATTTCAACCTGAACATTGTGCAAAACCATCATTAACTGGCATTAATATTTTAGAACCATTCATAAACTTGTAAAGCGGGTTTCATCATCTTTAGACTGGGAAGGTGGCTGATCCTCGTTGTAGAAGGCCTGTTTAGCTTGAGTATTTCCCGGTGCCTGGAAAAATGAGTGAGAAGAGGATGTGGATGTGTATTATTGAAGGGCAGTGGTTGATTTAAATCTTGAAAAAAGGGCAGGGGCTGGGTGGTATATGGAGAGGAAGCCACAGGAAACCGTGTGGAATGATGAGTAGGATGAAGAATTGAGCTGTAAACCTGAGAGGGCTGAATTGGTGCTTGGTAGAAAGGTGGCTGTGGAGGCTGGATTGATCTCTTCATAAACTGTTATCATGGCGAAGATTTTACGTTCATGCTCATGATTAGCTGCTTGCGTCTTCAGCAAAAGATCTGTGTCGTCTTGTTTAAGGGGACTGGTGATCTTGTCGGCAAACACCTCCAGCGTTGCCTCTATCTTTGAATTTTCTTTTTCTGCTCTTAGCAGTAGAAGCTGTAAAATAATAAATCAGATCAAAATAAGGATTACCATGTTTTTTTTTAGTACAACGGTAAAAATGCCAAGCATTCCAATTTATATCTAGTAATAATAATATTAATAATCACATTTGTTATTTCTTTGTCACGTTTAACACTTTTGTTACATTTCCAGATAACGCTTTATAATAAGAGTCCTTAATAAACCATTTATAAGAATTCAGTTTAAAACCTTAAACACCAAGATTTAAGTAAACTTTAACAGTTTCGTAACTCCATTAACTAGAATGTTGCTTTAGCACGTTGACATATTAGCTAAAAACTAATACAATTCTTTACTCAACAAACCCCCTCCATTTTCCCGTTGCAGGGTAATTAAAAAATATTAAACTCAAACGTGCAAAGAACCTTCTGGTAAAAGCAGAGCACTATTAGTCCGTAATCAGGATTACTCTGAACCCCACAACAATTTAACCTGAACAGAAACGGAGGCCATGTGCAGAGAATAGTGGTGGAATATACTGTAAAGATAATGAAACTTAAAGGGTAATAATGTTAGGCAGGGGAATGAGGGAAGCACCCTGACGAGGAGCAGGCAGGGGTTCCAGTTAGTGATGGCCCGTTTGACACACACGCTTCGGCACGTTTCACCTTTATGAAGCACCTTTAATCGAACCTGCAATCTTACGATCATGGGTCGACCGCCCTACCGATGCACCACGGCTGCCCTTATTATTGCCCAGATATTTCCGCCCTATTCGTCCTCGGATACGTTGGGGTTTTTTTTGGTTGTTTAAATTTGATCCTTAATCCTCTTTTTTAAATATATTTTGTGGTTTAAGCCAATCAATTTATAAAGTGGCCACTCACATGCCTCTCTGGTGACCCCATGTCCAACAGTCAAAATTTGACAGATTGTTTTGTAGCCCGTTTTCAAGTGTAGAAGGTCTGGCCTCACAACAAGCTTACTGCTGAGTGGTTTCCATAGAAACGTTGACTTGGACCCACTCAGACCAATCACTGCTTACTGACATTGTCTGGCTCCAGCATGGCAACATTTGTATGGCAAAAAAAAAAGGCGACATAATGACTTGATTAGGTTGGAGCTGGAAGTGATTGTCTGGGGGTGACGTCACACTCAGTCATTCCACTTCTCAGATATAATCAGTGGTTTGAATCCAAAGTATTCATATGATTTCAGACTGATGCATAGGTTGAAATTCTGTTTTTAAAGTTTACTGCAAACAGCAAGTAAGTTCATCAAGCGCGTGGATGATTTTCAGACTCATTGACAGGTCCGATGACGTGAGAATGCTCCTTGAGCAAATGAGGAGGAGCACAGCCCTCATTGTCCAGAGGCTGGGAAATGCAGGATCTCCCGTCCCTCATGGTTCCAGAAATTCCTGCAGCCCAAGTGTTTCTGCTGAGTCAAGGGCATCTGTTGTAGCTGTGAGGTGCTCTCTCAGTGGTGACACCGTTTTTCATGACTGAAAGTATCGATAGGAAGAAGTTTTGTGTTTCCTTGTTCTTCCTCCATGACATCCAGATACACCTCGTCTTCACCTGTACGACATCTGCATTACACCCCAATGATGCCATCTCAGCTGTTGCACACCCCCAGTCTACCTTCTTCCTCCAGGTAAGACAATGTTCACAGAGACCTGACTCGCCTTTTTCAGACCTTACAATGTTCTGATTGGCAGTGGAAGAGGTCCTGTACAAAGGAGAAAGAAAGAAACACCATGGTCCTCTTTTTGTCTGCAAGGACCTGACACACTGTCTGTAGCTAAATTAAAATTGATTTTTTGCACATTTTTTAAATTGATTTAGGAATGATGGAATATTTTATGTTTTTAACTACAGAACAGACAATGAAGAAGATGCAGACCTTGCTGCTGCAATATTTGAGTCACTCCAGGCAGATGTAGCAATTGAAGAGTATGTTAACATTCCCTGCTTTAAACACCGTTTGTTTGGTCATGAAAAACCTTTACAAGTTTGTGGAAACTTAATTCTTCAGCAAAATTTGGGAATTAAATTTGACTTTTTTTTTGTTTTGGCAGGCCGCCTATTCTTGATCTTGAGGAAGGTGAACAAGAGTAAGTGACAGTTTAGTTTCATTTTATTTCCTGCCTTCTTTCATTTAGTCAACATCAAATATGCTAAAAGTGTAGTATGAATTTAGAAGGCATTGTGTTCTAAATTGCAAACTGTGGGCTAAAAAGAAATTATTTAAGTTGGACAGACAAGATTTGGCATCCATTCTGAAGGACCTCCAAAGCCAAGGTGGATGAGGGACCTGCCCCCCCCTCATAGCTACATACATGTGACACGGGATTTGGTTTTGGAGAGCGCCTTCAGGGCACTCTGAAGACGGCGCTTTAATCCTCGCCATCGGATTGACATTTTTATGGACAACTCTGGACAATCTGAGGGTGCTGTGATGATGGAGGGCCGACCCGGGTAGGTTTAAGGTTTTTGGTTGTTGCCGTCAAAGACCGAATGTTCTTTAGTGGGAGCGAAGACGGCAAGAGCCTAATGGTATCTTGGGGTACCTAAACTGTAATGCCTTTAATGATACTAAAGGAAGTCTTTCTAGTGTCTTGAGTCAAAGGCTATGTCCGAATTCCCTACTCACTATTTATAGTGTGTTTGCCATTTTGTAGTTCTGTCCGAATCTACAATTCCAAAATTGAACACCCTTCTAATTTTCCAGAAATCGTTGTGAAAAACCAGTCTGCATTGATTCTCTCTACATCGGCAAATATAGACCACAATTTTTGAGAAACACAATGTGTTCCAATGTAATGGTTTAATAAACCATCCACATTTTCATCATCAGAACACAGTGGATTCATTAATAGTTGCTAAACGCTCATTGAGAGATTTTAATGTCATGCAAATCCACATTACATTTGTGTTTTTCATTTCAGAGAGAAGCAGGCCGTTGACTCTTGGGCAGATTCTTGTGTTTTCTTCAGAAACGGACACCATTCCTCCACTGGGATTCCCCGGTCGCCCAACACTTACATTCATACATCAGGAAGGAGTTCCAGGAATTTTTCCAGGGGTGAACACGTGATGTTTCCCTACATCTGCCTTTGCACTCCAACTACTCTGCTTTTGTGGAGTATATGGAGTCGGGGATAATCCAGTCCTCCACTTTGGGCCTTGTCTAATTGTTCTAGGTGTTCTCATTTTCAGTTTTCACCTGACCTGGTCCTGGAAGAGCGGAGGAAGATGTAGGATATAAAATGTTGGTATTAGTTTAATGATTGCTTATCTGTCTTTAAAACTTCTGACAAAACTTCTTAGATGAGTTATCTTCTCAAATTTTAGTAGGTCGAGTTACTAACAATGGAAATAACAGGGCAAATCTTGGGATGGATTATGATTTGTTTTCCTTTCTAATCTGTTATGTATTTATTTGACCACCAGATGGCACTCTCAGGATCAGTGTATTGCTCTTTTTGGCTCTCTCTGAAAGCTATTGAAAAAAAATAGAATGTTTACTTCAAACCATTTTTCTTATGAAATACTGAGCATCTCATTGCAAAACTTTCTTATTAAAACATTGCAAAACAAACCAGATTGTTTAAATAGGAAATTTTTTAGTCCTTTATTTCTTCTTGCTAAGCATTTAGTCTTGGGTTTGATCTAAAATGTTCTCCATCTCATGCACTTGTTCACTTGTTGACGGTCCCTGGGAGACACCACTGCAGATCCATGATGAATGTCTGTCGAATATCCAACATATATATAAAACCAAGTTCCACACTCTATGGAACATTTAGGATCCTTAAAAGAATGTTTTTGGCGTATGCCACAGAACAAAGTTTAAATGCTATATTGGCTCACAATACAAACCTGTCATGCGCACAACAATGCACGACCCGGGGGAGTGAGAGGTAGGTGGGTGGGTTGTCTTAAAGCAGCCTGGTCACTAATAGAGACCAGTGACTGATCAGCAGTGGGCTGCACGGTGGCGCAGTGGATCTCCGGCTTCCTCCTACTGTCCAAAAAACATGCTTCATAGGTTGATTGGCAACTCTAAATTGACCATAGGTATGACTGAGAGTGTGTACATTCTACCATGCGACAGACTGGCGACCTGTCCAGGGCATCCCCTGCCTTTGTCCACAATTGGCCGGGATAGTCTCCGGCAGCGCCGTGAACCCGAAAGGGAAAAACGGTACAGAAAATGAAGGATGAATGAGTGATTGGCATAGAAAATGTTAGCGGAGCTACACTGAAAAAAAAGATCTGTTCGATTTACTTAATTCAATAGTGGACAGTGGTTGCACACAGATGATTTGCTTTCACAGCAACTTAAACCATCAAGTTAAATTAACACAAGTAAATGTCATTCAACAAAACTGATTATTTTGTGTTAAAAATATGTGATTGAGACATGTTACCACAATGTAATTTGAGCTCTTGGATCAGTTTAATTGGTCACAATTTCATCACTTTATTTCAACACTATTCAGTAATGTTTACTCCAAAACTATTTGCTTGCTTAAATGCAACTTATTTTTCATATTACAATTTTGAATTCTATTCTAATGTCAGATATATCAGACCTTGAAATTAAATATGTATTGTTTTATCTAATATAACTGCCTGTAAGAACTAGTAATATTTCAAAACAATGGTGCTACCATTAAAAAAATTATTAGTTATTAAAATAAATCATTTGTAGAACTGCAAATACCTTTCTGTTAACCTTCTGGAATTGTTAACATTACTCATTTTTACTCAAATAAATAAAAAATAACAGTTGCATGTCAAAGCTTTATTTCAAAAGCCACAGCACAAAATACAGTCAAAAATACAGCAAGTGTCAAAAATTTCAACACTGGTATTGTGACATCATGATTCAAAACAGCCTTAGAAGTATTAAAACTTTTTTTTAAACTACAACCTTTTCAGATTGCGTACAATCATCCTTTTTCACTTGGAAAAACAAAATTGAAGAACCATACCAATTAAACAGAAAAAAATGGCACTACGTTTCCATGGCAGGTAAACAGTTATAACCATCCCACAGAATAAACACTACACTGAACAATGTGATCGTTTTTGGGTTGCTGATCATTCACCTACAAATTCAATGTCCAAAATGCAAGAGGGCGTATGTGAACTATAAATGTCCTCTTACCTTTAGTTAAACATGTGACGTGCACAACAATGATCTCTCCTTATTGAAGTTTTGTCTTTAAGTTTTGGGCTTTTCTCGAGAGTTCAGTCGGATCCAATTCCATGACCACCTTTTGAATCACCTCAAAAGTGTAGGGGAGCTGTGCCAGGTAACTCATGTTGAAGCAGTAAAAAAGTCCAAACAGCATGGCTGTTGCAAGGGCCACATTATCCAGGTCCTGAAGTATCACCACACCTTCGATGATGATGCCAACATCAGGAAAGTCCTTGCCTGGTGTCTCCCTGGCAACATAGACTCCCACTGTTGTTTTCTCAATGGCACTGAGAGTGGAGACATCAGTCATGTCCTGGGCAAAGAAAATATTATTGAAGATTGATTTTTTAAACTGATCTTTTGAATGCAAAAGTTAGGGCTGCACGATATGAGGAAAACTCGCGAAATGCGATATTGGTGATTAATATTGCGATAACGATATAATTCGCGGTATATAAACAAATAGCAAAACAACCAAAAACATAATTTCCGTGTTCACTGCAACAGTTTAAAAATTAGACTCCAAATGACCCACGTCGACGTAGGAGGCAAACATCAAACATAAAAGGGCTCATCTGATTGATCAACAACGTAAATGGGTCCTTCCGATTGGTTAAATGCATAAAGGGATTTATTTCATTTGTTCAATATTTCAAGCTGCCATGAGATTGTTTTAGCACATTTAAGGTAAACATTTATTGCGATTTTCGCCGTCTTTTGCGGTATGCATATTGCACAGCTTAATGTCGCGATAACGATAAATTTGCGGTATATTGTGCAGGCCTAGCAAAAGTACTCATGCTATAGTTTAAACATGTGAGCAGCATAGTAAATTATTGTTGCCAAAGATTCCCTGCCATCAATACCACATTTGAAAAGTCAAAATAAAATCGACAACTTCTAGCTCAAATGAAGAATATTAAGCTTTACAATTGTTTTTAGGATCACAGAGTGCACTGAGTACATTTTAAAATGTAGCAAATCAGTAATCTACTTACAACACTCACCATGTACTCGTGCACCAAGATGTCAGGATTCTCCTTCAAATAGAGGCAAAGTCCTTTTTAATGAGGGACTCCCTTCTAGCATCCACGTCATCCTTAATACAAAAGAAAATACAGAAATTTGAACTCAAATTTTCAATAGACAGTGAATATGCGTTAAAAATTACAGATCATCAGTACTGTCAGGTAGAGGAAGTCGTGATTTTGAAATGGATTTATTTATACAAGTCTTACTGACTGCAATTTAAACTTGATAGTTAAACAAGTTTGATAAGTTCTTACCATCATCATGTCTGTCATGTCTTTCAACATTTTGCCCTGCTTCCCCGATGGCTTTGCAAACACTCTCAGCAGACTTTCAGACAGAAAGTCAAGCTGCGACAGAAACCTTGACTGTAGAGGCATGGTTGTAATGCGCTTGAACTCTGCGTTTATCTGAAATAACATGAAAGCATTATCAAGCATTGTTTTTAGATGAACACATCCTCTGCGACAACTTGTCAAGGCATAATTTGGTAATTTGGTATAGAAGTTCTACCAAAAAATCATTGATTGCTTTGCTTGGCACACAAGAAAAATGTTCTAATTTTAACAACGCTGCTGCCAAACTGTGCTGGATTACATCTGGTAGGTCGCTAAGACCATCAGCACTGCTACTTGGTTGAGCATCCTCAATGTCATCATCAGAAGCACTGGAAGCAGAATCTAGGGCAGCAACAGTTGCTGATATTACTATTCCTGGTTTAAAATCTTTGGATGAGTAAAAACTGTGTTTCCAGCTCTTGTGGGATTTAAAAGATCCTAAAATATTTGTTTCAAAGTCGCAATGCAAAAACATACAAGTTACAACCTCATTTTTTTTCAAGTGTGCATTAATATGAGTCCAGTAATCTCTTTCAGACACAAGATCCTTACAGGGACACAAGTGGCAGCTAAATATACATCTCTCTAAATGATGGTGGCTAGTTTTAATAACATGACATCTATTCAAATGAATTAATAGTGCATTCCACGTTCTAAAAGTGCATGGACAGCTTTCATGAACACATGGAATACGAATGTTATTCCCATAATGCCCATGTCTTACTCCATAATGCTTCAGAAGGTGGGACCTACTTTGAAAAACTGAAGGGCAGGCCTTGCATTGCCACATTCACTCTGTCACTGGAATACTAGTAGCACTGTTCACTGTAAAGTGGGAAACAAAACATGATTAACTTATAGTGAGGACAAAATGGTGTTTAACTCAAAAATACATTCCTGAGATAAACATAACTCATTTGTCGCTAATTTGCAAAGCAACTTAAAATATATGTAATGCATTGAAAGCCTAAAAGCAAATACAACTTCTTGTTCTTACCACAAATACTTGAGCCCACGACTTTTCAGCTGACTCCAGGTGAATAGATGACTCGAGTTTGTCAATCTGAAGCAAAACAGGGGAGGAGTAATTAAAATAATGCAGCCGACTAAGTAAGCACTTAGCAAGGACAGAGTTTTAGGGGCACACAGAACATTTTTTGTGAAGGATTTTGTTGTTGTTGTGTATGTAACTGTTGCCATGGTGACTCAGCGGTTGCCATGACTTCTGTGTTACGCAGCATTTTTAGTAAATGTTAAGTTTTATCACAACCCAGCAGTAGCGTCTCATTCTCAACATAACAAGATTGTATTAGAAACTGCATTTATTAATGAGAAGAATGACACTTTGACTTTATTATCGAAATTAACTTTCCTGCTCACCGCTTGATGACCGTAAGGGCAAGGGAGCCGCTCAGCTCCGTGTTTAAGACCCCGCGTCCAGAGAAATTAGCTGGTGGGAGGACGACTCGGACCACGGCTGGATGAGTCTCGACACTTTATTTGTCCACAATTTACACTCGGCATACAGTATCCAGCTACAACTTTTCAGTCTTTTTAGCTACGCGCCCCCGTTCTCTCTCGCTTTACGCTGCAACCCGCCCCTTCTCTCCGTAAGGGCTACGACACTCTTATATTAACAACACTAAAGTGCCGTTAACACACAATGTAAACCACGATTAATTCAAGAAAAAAAAATTCACACATAAGACCAAAATATGTTAGGAGCGCCAAATGTGACGTTGACCGCTCCTGCTCAAAAGACAAATTCAAATAAAACAGAGTGATAACGTCAACTTATTTCAACGTTAACGTTATGTAGTCACTCTTGAGACATTAAGCTACATTTGGCTCAGATTTTGTCACTATTTAATAAAAAATTCAAGACTTACCGGGAAAGTTGTGGTGTGACGTGTCGTACCACGAGGCATTGGATTTGACTGAGATGGCTGCCTTCTTTTTCCAACAATCCTTAGCGCGCGAGAGGAAATCCCGTGAGGTATCCCGATAATTAGTATTGCAACATAACCGAGTTGCTTCATTCCAAAGTGATCTGAACAAATCTATGTGCAATCTTATCATTTCATGTAGATTATACATTGTACAGTCACATTTGACTCGAAAACATGTAGAAATTGTGTTAAATGCACCAGATATGCTTAGATTAATCCAAGAGACGGCTGTCTCCTTTTTTTCAGTGTAGCAGCACACTGTTCTCACTCGTCTACATCAGTTGGTGAGAACTCAGAATTGGGAGGGGCTGAGGGGAATCCAGAAAGCAGGTTATGTGAGTTACCACGGTTAGTTTGAGGCTAAGGAAGTTGATAACCTAAGCTTTTGGTTCCAAAAAATGTTTGTTTCAGGGTATGTCAAGTTGCCAGAGCAAGTCATACTCTGAACATAACCTGGTCTGGACCAGGATAGTTGAAGGATAGTTTGTTTTCAGAGAGGTGAAGCAGCATGGCGTGTCCATTTGAAGATGATTTAGTGGATGAAGAAGCTCAGATATTACTTTTTCCACCATGAGAGGGTAATAAGACCACGTATGGATGTTGGAAAAATAAACTTTTAGTTTGATCTAACTTAATTATTTGCTTTAGTTAAGATAAATCAATTATTTATAGTTAAGTCAGCTTAAAAATAACACATAGTTATCAGACAGACATTTTACTTTCATTTAAATTCTATTAAGTAGGTGTAACTTTGGTGCTGCTGTTAGATCGGCACCGCAAGGGATTGTGGGATACCATTCCCTTTGCCTGTCTGGATGGATTTGATTCAAGTGTGGGTTTTTGTCTAAATATGTTTAGTTGTAGCTGCTTTACTGTGTTTTGCAGAATTCTTTTACCCTGTTATTGTCATGGTTTGAGTTTGTTTTCTCTTGGTTTTTGTTTTATTTCTTGTTCTGTCATGTTTGGTTCTGTTTCCCGTTTTATTTTGAAAGGTGTTCTGTGTTGTCATGTTCCTGAGTTTTACTTCCTTGTCCCTATCTGTCCTGATCATGTTCACCTGTGTCTTGTCTGCCCTGTCTGTATTTAAGTCTCGTCTCTCCCTTCTTCTTGTGCTGGTCCATTAACGTCTTTTTCCCTGACTCCTTCATGCCATGTTTCATGTTTTGCCACAGTACGTCTTGTTTTATTTTGTCATCCTGCTCTGCAGCGCTTTTTGTTTGTAATTAAACACCTTGCCCTGAACCCGGTTGCCTCCCGTCTCTGCGCCTGGGTCCTACCGGCTCTCGAGCCCCCCTCACCCTGACAGAATGGACCAGCCATATTTTCTGGACCCAGCAGAGCGGGACATGCGGCTTCTGGAGGCCTACTGCCAAGAAGCCGAGCGTACGAGGTCTTACTGGGATTTTGACCAGGCCCAGTTTGCCTTGTATGCCTGGAGTGGAAGCCACCTGGACTTCACAGGGAGCCGTCTTGCCCTGAGGGGGGGGTCGTTGTCGCCGTCCCCGTCCCGTTTTTGTTCCGGCGGTGGTCCCGGATGCACCACATCCCCTTCCAGTGGTGGTCCCGGATGCACCCCGACCCGTCCCTGCTCCCAGGGGGGTGCTGGCTGCACCCAGACGGGTCTCCGCTTCCATTGGCATGCCTGACCCTCCAGCAGACTCCACGCCCGACCCGCCAGAGCTCGGCTCCACGCCCGACCCGCCAGAGCTCGGCTCCACGCCCGGCCCGCCGGCCGATTGCTGGCCCGGCCCGCCGGCCGACTCCGCGGCGGACTCCGCGCCGGACTCCGCGCCGTCCCCCGGACCTGCCTCGCCGGACCGCGCGGCCCTCCGGACCTGCCTCGCCGGACGGCGCGGCCCCCCGTCGTCTTCCGGATTCTTCTGGGCCTTGCTGGCGTGCTGAGCCCGGCCTCCGAACTTCATTGTCCGTCACTGTTAGTCTCACGGGCCCCCTCCTCCTTGGTGGCCTGTTTCCTGTTTTATTTTGAAAGGGTTCCTGTCTTGTCATGTCTTGAGTTGTACTTCCTTGGTCCCCATCTGCCCTGATCATGTTCACCTGTGTCTTGTCTGCCTGTCTGTATAAAAGTCTTGTCTCTGCCTTCCTCTGGAAGGTCCAGGTTTTAGCGTCCTCTTGTCTTAGTGTCCTCGTTTAATGTTCATCGCCAAGCCACAGTAAGTTTTTGTTTTAGTTTTGTCATCCTGCTCTGCAGCGCTTTTTGTTATTAAAATCCTTTAGTCCTGAACCCGTTGGCCTCCCGTCTCTGCATTTGGGTCCTACCGGCTCTCGAGCCCCCTCATCGTGACAGTCATGTTGAATTCTTTTTGCACCATGAGTGAGAGGATGATAAGTTACATATGTATGTTAGAGGCTTAAATACACTATAAATGACTTTTTTCACCACCTTCATATCTATATCCTCACAATCTTTTGAGTTTTTACTCTTGAAATTATTCACAATTGATATCAGCTCATTTTCGTTCACATCAGAGAGAAAGACTGAGCGTGGGATCCTGTCGATGGGTGGATTATTGTCTTTGCTAGTTTTGCATTTTGGAATTTCCACTGCCAACTCTGGACCCACGTTTACAAAATAGTTATTGAGACCGTTTGCTGTAACATTGTCATAGCTTTGACCCTTCTCATCTGTAAAATAATCTGGATAAGTTCGCTTTTTTGTCCCATTTTTAATTATGTTATTTAATATTTCCCAAACTCGCTTTACGTTGTATTTATTATCATTCAGTAGATTATTGAAGTACACTTTTTTACTGTAACGTGTTATTTCAGTTTATTTTTACATGACTTATATCTGTGCTCAGTTTCTCTTGTCCTCTGTTTTAAGAATTCTTTATAGAGGTTACTTTTCTTTTTACAAGCATTTTGTAGACCGGTGGTTAACCAAGGGCATTTGGCAAATTTGTTCTTGAATTTATAAATTGGATAGTTCTTATTGTAAAGTGAGGTAAATGTTTCTAAAAACATTTAAAAACAATATCGACATCTTTCTCTCTGTACACAGAGTTCCAGTTTTGTCTGGATAAGTCATTATTCAGAGCATTCATGGTTTTTTCATTTTTTAACCTTTTGTAGACTGGTCCTTTTATAATTTACTTTGTCTTTTGATTTGAAATGGTTTATTTCAAGCAATTAAGTAGAAATAACACACAAAAGCAATATAATCAGTTATACATTCATACAGTAACTAATCATACTTTGGATAAATAGACATATTAATAAATATTGCTTGAAAGGGAGTGGAAGGAAGCGAACTTATATAATCCCACCCCGTTATACTGTAACCATTTTATTACATGATTTATCAATATACGGTTCCTAGCTTTTGAAAGAATTAAGAATCATAAGGTATCGATAAAGCACATGCCAAAGATGAATTACTTAAGTATTACGCCAAAAATATTTTAGAAATCAACATGGCAAATGCAGATATATATGCAGATTATGTTACTTATAAAAGTCATTCATATGAATAAAACATAATACTATATCAGTAAAGTAGACAACACTGTTTCAGGAATTTTCATAGCAAAATTTCATCAAGTATCAAAAGTTAAAAACATGTGCAAAATTATGCTACATTAGGAAAGATTTTTGAATCAATTTATCAAGTTTTGGAGAAAGTGAAGTAATATCATTAAAAGTCAATCAATTTAACAATTTTCAATAAGTGATTAATCATTTGTTTTACTTTTTTTTTTACATTTGTTTTTTGTATTTTATCTATTTTTTTCTAATAAAGTAATGCTGTAAGGGAAAAATAAAAAGGGTCCATAATCTGTCGATTGTCCAAGGTTGGTATTTCTTCTTCTGCTGAATGACAGCTGATCTTCTGGGTTCAAAACAGTTAATAGTTCTCTTCGATGTTATGTCTGCAGACATTAGATTCAGGTCCATATCCTTCTTCAGCTGGTATCAGCTGCGGTGAAAGTTGAGGTGAAGTTGTCTGCAGGTCAGAACTCTGCTGTTATTCAGGTGACGTCAGACATACAGAGAAAGTGATGAATCCACGTGTCATATTTCTTGAAATTATTTGGCTCTTTGGTTTATTACTCCATGTTGTTTCAGACGACCGTGATTAAACACTTTTCAAAGTCTTTCATGGTGTTCACAACCAGAACCTTGGCCCGGTCCGGTGGACCGATTGGTTTGACGTAAATCCTGCAGCCTTTAACCCAAGTGTTCTCAATCTGCTTACGCTTCCTGGGAAGCCGTGCATGTTTTGAGATTTCAGCATTCCTTCTGGTCAGATGGTCGTTCAGATAAGTAGCCGAACCTTTCAGGTGTTTCCTTTGGGTCATCAAAGCTAGCTTGTGTTTGTGATTCACAAACCTGATGAGGATCGCTGGTTTATCCGTCTCCTTCCTCCTGGGGAGCAGGTGGCAGGTCTCGATGGTATTGAGATCCAGGGAAATCCCTTTAGATGTGAGAAATGTTTCCATTTGCGTACCAGAGACTCTGCACCGATCTCCATATTAGCACTGCTAGCTACGGTGGCACTAGCATTAGCAGTGCTAGCTCCTGCTGTTGGCTTCACTCGAGGCTGGATTGGTACTCCAGTGAGAATGACATTATTCATCCTTACTTGCTGTTCCACATCGTCCAGTCTTTTCTCCAGAATCTCGACCCGGTTTTCTCGCTGCTCGTTTTGAGCCCGAAATCTTCGGAACTCTTCCATCATTTCCCAAAGTGGCGTTAGCTTAGCGGACACTTGGTCCATAAAACTTTTCAGCGTTTCTTGAATAATGTCAAGAGACTTTTTGAGGTCTTCGTATTCCTGGGTTTTCTTCGGGGGCATGGTCAGCTCTCTTTTTTTTGGAGAAAATCAACTTTTTAAGTAATTTGAAGATAGTTGTATTCGCAGAAAGGCACGCCACGCGTCCTGCTGTGTAACCCGGAACCCGGATGTCAAATAGTGCAAAAACTGGTAAATGATCAGTTATGTCACATATCATTAGTCCACTCATATGAGTGTATTCTATATTATTTGTAAAAATATTATCAATAAGAGTAGCATTTTGAGTAGTGATTCTGCTGGGTCTTGTTATGGTTGGATATAAACTCATACCATAAATTCTGCTGATAAAGTCGTCGGTAGCTTTATGTTTGCTGGGGTTTATCAGATCGATATTGAAGTCTCCACAGATGTATAATATTTTGTTCTTTAGAGAGGTAAACATCTTTTCCATCCAGTCACTGAACAGTTCTAAGCTTGACCCTGGCGACCTATAAACACAGCATATGACATTTTTCCCTGAATTGTTACATATTTCAATTATAAGACATTCCAGTATTCCATCCACTGCGACAGACAATTTATCAATTACTGTAAACTTTGTATTTTTTTCCACATAATGCGGCGACTCCACCTTTTTTGTTTACTCTGTTCATAGTTAAGTTCATAGTTTTCCAATTCAAAGTCAGCGTCCTTGTCGCGGCTGAACCAAGTCTCAGATATGGTTATGATATCAAAGGAATGCCCGATGTTCTGTAAATAGTCCTTGATGTCTTCAAAGTTGGTATACATGCTTCTGCTGTTAAAGTGAATGATTGACAGTTTTTCTTCTGGGTTAACAGAGTTTTTAAAGTCATCTATGCTGTAATATTTGCAGTCCATATTAACAGTGGAAAAGAATTGATCAGGGTCGATGTCTTGAAGGTTGTTGTCATTATCACTGAATATTTGAAGGTCGGTTTGCTCACCATTCAGATCTCTGAGAGTTGTGGTTGCAGGTGACTGTTGAAGAAAAAAAGTGTTTTTTTTTTTTAGAAGCCATGGATAGTAGAGTTTGTCTCTTCTCGTAAGACCAGCATCTTCACGTATCTCTTGTTTAGACTGCAGTCTAAAAAAAATCTTGCAGGCTCCTGATAAGAACAACCTTGGACTGCTCATGGGAGCCACAGAGTTTGGCATAAATTTTACAGTCTTTTACCCAGGTTCCTTGAATTTTCCCCTGCTTTTTCAAGTAACGTGCTCTTCTGGCGATGTCGGCATTCCTTTTCGTGAGGTTTTCATTCATGAAAACGTTGGTTCCCCTCAGATTTCTTCCTTGCTTCAATAAAACTGCTTTGTGTTTCCGATTGACAAACTTTAAGAGGATTGCTGGTTTGTCGGTGTCTCTTCTCTTGGGAAGCGGTCTGCAGATCTCCACATTGTTGGTGTCCAGAGAAATTCCATTGGACTTTAGGAAGTCCTCCACATGTTTTTCCACAGAGCTCGTCTCCTGCTTGTCGGATTCCTCACCGTTCCCGGCGGTCACTGCTTACGCGTATGACCGGGGTTTGATTTTCAATCCGGTGATTATCACGTCGTTAGATCTGGAGATCTGCTCTTGGTCATCCATACGTTTCTCGATTATATCCATCCTGTTGAAGCACTGCTCCTGCAAAGACCGGACCTGCTTCACCTCTCCGATAGCATCCAGAATTTGTCTGTGAACAATCTTCATAGCTTAGATCTCTCTCTCTCTCAGCATGAAATCAAGCATCTTCCTCAAGTCCTCATATTCCTTAGACACTGGGTTTCTTGTTTAGGAATTGCTTTACTCAATATTTACGCTTTTATGCGGTTAATAGAGTTGCAGCTGCTCTATGCCTGCGTGGCGTCTTCTCCGAGAGGAGGATAGTTTTGAAGCAAAGAAAAACCTGGAGTCCAACCAGCATATATACCCTCTCCATTTCTATGGGCTTGGGACCGTCACAGAAAGTACACAGCTTTGTGACTCTCTGAGGCTGGATTATATGTTTTTTATTTTTTTGTACTTTTTATATTTTTAATTTCTTTTTTAATAAAAACTAACAAATAACCATTTATTACACATTATATACATTTTCATAAATACATTGAAATAAAACCTAAAACAGTTTAATGACTGGAAGCAAACATTAACGCTTTTGTTAAAACCTTCAATTTAACCACAAAAAAATGTTCTTAAAATCTTTTTCAATATTTTCCTGGATATTACCAGTGTCTTGTGTCATTACATTTAGGAATCTTTATTTTCACTTTTTTTGTGTGTGTGGGGGGGGGAAACTAGAGCACCCAGATTAAACCCCACGCATGCATGGAAAGAACATGCAAACCTTACCATACAGCCCCTTTTTTTTTAGACAAGGTTGATCTTTTTTTTTTTTAATTGTGTGCAGTCGCTTGCTGTACTTTTTTTACAGCAAATCAGTCTGCGCCAAAATTTGATGAAGGAAAACACCTTTTTTCATTTCTTTGGTTCTTCTTCTTTTACCTCAGCCTGTTCCGTGGATTCTCCATCTTTGGTGATGCATTCCTGATTCTCAGAGTCAGTCTGTACAGAGACTTTTCTTCTCTTTGTTTGCCTTCATTTCTTCCAACTCCCTTTTTGCATCTTCTGCTTCTTTTTCCTTGAGTTTCTTCAATTCAAGGAGAGCCTTTTTCTCCTCCTCATGTTTCTTCAGTTGCTCCTTCAGCTCAGTGATAGTGGATTCATGCTGAGCAGAGACCTCCAGTTTCTTGTTTAGGGCAGCATTTTCTTTCTCCAAATCTTCAACTTCATTGACCAGAACTTGATTTTCTGCCTTTAGTTCCTCATTTTCCTCTTGAGACTCCTGATATTTTCTCTGAAGGTCATCAAAGGCTTTGTTGGTGTCTGGTTTGGGTCCTTTGCCTCCCTTTGCAGCCTTCTGCTCTTTGAAATCTTTAAGCTGCTGTTTCAGCTTTTTGATGCAAGCTTCATTTTTGTCATTGATGTCCATTTGTTGGATCAACACGGCCTTGCACTCTTCCAGCTCCCAGACCATGTCAAGGTTGGTCTGTTTCAGGGTCAACTGTTCTTCAGTCGTCTGATCTTTCTCTTCTTTTAAATTGTTGAATTTCAACTCTTTGGTGTCAGTTGGAACAGCAAGTTCTTCCAGTTCTTTCTTCAATTGAGCATTTTCATGCTCAAGAGCTTCCACCTTGGTAGAAAGTCCCTGGCCTTTTTTGTCCTGGATGAAGTTTTCATGGGCCTTTTTCAGCGTGTTGAGTTCCTCCAGAACTTCACTGAGTTTTGAGCTTGGATTTTTGCGCCCGTTTGCCTTAGTTACATGGGGCATTTTTTTTTTTTTTTTAACTTGTCCTGTCCAACAGCAGGGCAGGCAGATGAGAACTGACGGCCTCTTGTGTTGGACATATTTTACTTTAACAATAGGGGTCATTAATCTTCAGACAAACCAGAGGTATGTCTGAATAAACCCCTTTTGTAATTGAGGCCAAACTATTAATTTCAATCATGTTTGAAAATCTTTGGTGTTGGACCGGACGGAAAAGGAAAGAAGGGAAGAAGAGAGAGGGATGTTGGGGGGGGGGGGGGGGGGTAAGACCATAAAGCAGCATAAACCAAGTTTACTGGATGTTTATCATTACAGTAAAGTTCAAATGTAGTACAAATCTCATAGGGCGGGGCCTGTCCACACACACACAAATGTTATTAACACCTGCAAAAATGCCCTCATGTCAACATGTACACAATACAGAGTGTTCACACATGCATACTTATGCCTTCAAACCAAATAGTGTGAAATATTTTATTCATTCAATCATGCATACTATTAGTGCAAAGGTGAGCTAACACCTGTGCTCAGGTGAGTGTTCATGTTCTTCTAAAATAGATGGTGAAAAGTGGAAAAAAGAGGGAGAGTGCCCAGCCTTCCCCACACCAAGACCCCCGCCGCAGCAGCAGCGGCAGCCAGAACCCCCCCAACGCCACACGGCAGCAGGCAGAGAACAACCTAAATTGACCATACCTATGACCATAGTCATACCTACAAACTTGCTACCATACCTACCATAGTCATACAGGCTAGGGCCAGCAGGACCGCCCCGAGGCCCCCAGAGCCAGAGAGCAGGGAGGCATGGGGGAAAAGAGAGCGCCGCCCCAGCCCAACCAGGAAAGCAGCCCCCCCCTGCCGCGCCGGGAGGGCCCAACGCAGGGCCCCACCCGAGAAGGGCGCCCTCAGGCCCGGACGAGCACCCCATCACCACGAGGAGTTCCGGGCATCCCCCTGGCCCTACGCCAGGTACGAGACAGGACCCCCCAAGGGAGGCCCGCTCTGCACTCCAGGCAGCCACCCACCCAGCCCACGGTTGGTCCAGGAAGGAGCAAGGCAGGGGCCAGCCGCCCCCGCCCAGGAGGGGAGCACCCCGGGGAAGAGAGGGGCCCAAGAGAGGTGTTGTAAACATGGCCCAACTAGGCTAGGCCACAGTTGGAAATTTGGCAGGGCCCAGCGCTCAGAGGCAAGGACCAGAACCCACCCCACAGGGACACGGACACCCCCGGCTCAGGTGTAATGTGAACCCTCTCCCTGCACGGAGAGAACACCACCGGGCCAAGGAAACCGGCACCCAGGGGACACGGCCGCCGTTGCCAAGGGCCCAGCACCCCCCACCAGGGGCGGGGTAGGGGACAGATGGTCCTAGGTACCACCTTCCTTGCAAAATGCGTGTGCGTGTGTGTGCATATGTGTGTGTGTTTGTTTGAATGTATATTTTGAGGAGTAAAGGGTGTGTGTACTAAGGGGGTGCAGTTAAAATTGGCGGGTAGGGCACGGAGGGGACATCTCCTGATTACTCAGTGATGTTCAAATCAAATCAAACTTTATTTATAAAGCACTTTTCATATAAAAATATAACACATGTTCCCTCCCCCTCCCCACCAAGGGGCCCTAAATGTCTAAGGTTCGGTTAAAATTGGCGGGTAGGGTGCCAAGAGGACATCTGATGCTTTCTGGCAGTGATGTCCGAGCACCCCCAACCAACACCCCCCCCCCTTCCCCGAAGGGCCCTACATGTCTAAGGTGCAAATAAAACCGAGAGAGGGGGGGCCCACTCCATACGGCAACCATGGGAGGGGGACCACTGCCAAGTAGCCCCCCCAAGGCGCTTCGCAGGCTAACCCCCCCACCCCCTCACCCTATAATGAGATTATATGAGGAAGCGGGTAAGTTGGGGACAGCTGGTAGACTGTCCCCCGGTGGCCGGTCCCCCAGCATAGGGGCCAGGTCCCCTCAGCCCAGGGGCCCCATCCCTGGAGGCGCCAACACCCTAGGCCCAGCACCACCCACAGAGAGAGGAGCCAGAAAGCACCGTCCCCCAGGAGCAAGTCCACGCCCCCACCCCCAAGCACCGGCCCTGGAAGAGCTCTGGTCAGGCCTCGACGGGACCGAGGCAGCCAACCGGCCGGGGCAACCGCCGACCGCCTCAGACCAGTCAACCCCCCAAAGTCCCCTACCAATAGCGCCCCCCCCCCCCCCCCTTTTGCACATCTCAAGAGAAGAATTAAAAAAAAGTCAGACTATGTTTTGGTTTTAAAAGAAGTTATTTATAAAAGGATTTTTCTTTTGTTCACGGGGCATTTTTACCACTCGTGAAATGTAAAATAACAGAAATGACAGTTTCCAGAAAGTTTCAGAAACAAAAGCTTTTTGTCTCTGAAAACGCACTTGGAGCACATTCTTTGCAAAGTACTCTTTCTGGAGTAATAACCTTAGATCTCTTCAACCACAGTGAATGTTTTGACTAGAAATCTGATATGTATCTGGACTAGATTGGCAGTCTACATTATGTCACATTATCATATTATGCGACGTGGGAGCCGGTTTAGCTCGTGCTGGTTTGCGGCGCCTTCCGTCCGTGAAACCTGGGTTCAACTCCGGGCTGCTCCCTGTTCCCTTCTCTACCTCTGTGCCGGTCCCAAGCCCGGTTGCTTTGAGAAGGTTGCGTCAGGAAGGGCATCCGGCGTAAAACATTGCCAAGTTTACCATGCGACTCGTTCGCTGTGGCGACCCCTGATGGGAAAAGCCGAAAGAGAAACAACATCATATTATGCGACGTGGATCACAAAGGTACGTTTTTTTAGTGAAACAAACTTTGCACGTTCCTGTCGGCTCACCTAATTAAGTTAGTCCTCACTTAAAGCAGCTGCGCTAGCAAATGGTGTATTTTCTTGCTAGGTAGCCAAGTTTACGAGCTAGCTAACCTTGCTATTTCACTGTATATCCGTTTTGCCTGGAAATGCCCCATTTTAATTATACTTGAAGGCATGTTTTTACCAAATCAAAAGCAATGGACTTTCCTCTTCATGAATATGGGGACAATAACTCGCACAAAAAGTTATTTACAGAACAGTGCAGGTAAAAAAAAAAAATTGCAAAATAGAAAAAAAAAAGAACAAAGAATAATAATGAAAAACTTGAAAAGGTTAGCTGTTGCATTGTGAGTTGTTGTACAGGGTTATTGTATTGGGTATGAAGGATTTCTGGTACCGTACATAATCTTTAATAGAAATGAGAGTTACATCCATGCTCCCAATCACATTTGGGAACCCTGAAATAGGAGGATAAATATTAGAAATATTGTAATGATTGTGACCGAAGACAGTATGGATTTAATGATAAAGCAGTGTGTAACTGTAAAATAAAATTAACGGACAAACTTGCTATTCTGTGGAATTCCTCTTTAATGTCCCTCAGTGGTTTATGGCCAGGGAACTGCACAAAATTTCCCAGGAGGCGTTTGAGTGGCAGACATACTGTCTGAACTGCCTGACACACAGTTGCCTTTCCAACATTTTCTGCATCACCCACGCTGTATAGAAAACTCCCAGTCGCAAAAAAACACGAAGGGCGATGCGTAAAATGTTCTGTGCTCAGCGCTGCTCCCAGATGTCATGTTCAATATGAACAGCTTCAAAAGATTTGTTAAATAAATTAAGGAGTCTCTTGAAAAATGATAATGCTCCAGTAAATAATCATTTGGAAACAAAAAAACATAGATAAGTGATTTTAACACCCTCTCACGGCGGAAAAAACTCCATATTATCCTCGCTTCTTCATCCACTAAATCCTCTTCCAATGGACACGCCATGCTGCTTCACCTCTCTGTAAACAAACTAACCTTCAACTTCACCTGCTCCAGACGAGGTTGTGTTCAGAGCATGAGTTGCTATGGGTACTAAGCATACCCTGAAATATACCTGTTTTTAGAACCGAAAGCGGTGGTTGTCCACTTCTTTAGCCTCAAACTAACCGTGGGAGCTAGCATAACCTGCTTTCTGGAAGACCCCCTGGTGTGTTTGTAACGGTTGAGTGTGTGTGTGGACAGGCCCCGCCCATTTTAGATTTTTCATGCATCTTAACCTGTCAGTTGTGATTATAAAGCTCCAGCAACTTGTTGCTTTCTGACGCTTCATGATCTTACCCTCTCTACTATAATCACCCCCCCCCCCCCATATCTGTCATCCCTCTCTTCTTTTCTGTGCGGTCCAACAAAAATATTTACAAATATAATTAATGAATAAAGTTTAGCTGAAATTACAAAAGGGTTTTTTTTTTAATATACATCTGGTGTATCATAAGATACATAACCTCTGTTGTTAAAGTAAAATATGTGACAACAACACACTTTCCACCATCATCTGTTTGCTTAGCTGTTGGACAGGACAAGTTAAGAAAAAAAAGTGATCATATATACACACACACACAACCCCCCCCCCCCCCCCCCTACACCTACACAATATTCCAGCGAACAATTTGACCTGCCAATTCTCCATCGATGTTTAAGTCACATCATGAGGAAAGCCAAGGACCTGTGCAAACAGCAGTAAGTACATTATATGGTATGGATAAAAATATAGACATGTCTCTAAATGGTGATGTCAATTTATTTTACATTTCTTTGCAGAATTCACACACTACAAGCTGGGGATGCACATTTTTTGGACTATTGGCATGCTCATCTACTTTAGAAAAAAAAAAATAGACCAGGTTCTTCTGGGGGCTACTGTTCTGTTCAGCAGTCCCTGCTCAAGGCCAAATGTTGTAGAGAACCTCATAGGACTGATGAAAGAAATGGGCACAGTCGATGTTGACAAAAACGATCACTCCAGAAGACTGCAATATATATATATATATATTTGAAGGGGCAAATACTAAGTGAAGTGTTGCCCACTAAGGTATTAAACATCCATCGGAAAAACATCCCAACTAGAAGTTAATCCATGATCTCTGCCAAAGATGGCAGGGGTGACATTTTTAACAGCATTTGTCTGTGCCAAATTACTCAGTAATTGAAAAAGAACATAAATAAAATAAAATAAAAATGAATCAATTATGGATGGTTCAGGATAAAATGTTAAGGGAATGTGAAAAATTGAAACACAGATCAAAGACATTGGATCTTCGGAACCATCTAAATTACTTTGGGCCAGTAATTATTTATTTTTCTTAAGCAAATCCATAAAGTCGGTAGAGAGTTTAACCAGTAGGTGGTGCTACAATGATGTAAACACAGGAATGCAAGACTGCACATCTGGAGAAGTAGTCTTACACGTGGGAGGCAAGTTATGGTTTACCACATAATTTTCCAGATGTGCTTTCATAATTATTTTAAGCATACTGTGGAGAAGTGATCCACTCAAAGCTAATTTCCAACAATTAATTGAAAGAGCACCTATGGACCTGTGTGGGATATCCAATATTTAACACTCCCCATTCCAAGTTTGGAGTAATATTTTCTGCCGCATGCTACTCTCTGGTCTGGGTTAATGTTGGGTTTGTATCTACTTGTTATTTATAACCTGACTGTATAATTTGCCCCCTTTCACATCCTATGTCATGTATTTAGTATTAGGGAATTTAGGCTGCCATGGTACCGGTCTGGCTTATACACACACACAATTCAGTAAGCGGTATAACGAAGTCAGCCAGTCCAGGAAACAGATAATATCCTAATCAAATTGGAAGCATGGAATGCTTTGACTAGCTGCATAGAAAGTGTAATCCCAGCAGAGCCATGTTTTATAAAACTTCACAGTAGCCAACAGAACCCAAGGGATAACGGAGAAAAGCCAGTGGGACCTGAAGCAAATAAGATTTCAATGGAAAACTGAGCAGACTTGATGACTTTGTTACAATCTACAAAAAGATGCAAGACGCCCTGCTCCTGGAATATGCAGACAAAGAACTATTCTGAAAGAAACTACAATTTGACTCGGAATTAGCAAATTATGTGGCTGTCCAAACCCAATATTAACTAATTGCAACTTAAGTCCAATAGAGTGGAAGTAGAAAAGTGGAAGAAAGGCAGAGTGGGGCTCAAAAGTGTCTACGTCTTACCATTAACAACCACTCTGCTACTCAATTAACCAGAACCTGAGGTGCTGTGTTACTGTCTTGTGACTGGAACTATCCATATACATATAACAGTTTTGTGAATCTTCTCTCAAAAATAGAGTTCCCTACATCAGAAACAATAGCATTTGTGACCACTTCAGAACCGCACATTGAGACAGAACAAAGCACAGGTTTTTAGTAGTCTTTCACCAAACATTATGTTCTGTCAGTTTTATTTTATTTTAATTTTTAAATACTTGCAACAGTAGGTAAATTCTTAACGTTACATCATTCTAGAAGAGTCTTTATTGTTATGGTATACTTGTAACCAATATTCAGTCGTT
>NC_136254.1:6505000-6642500 GCF_053564925.1 Oryzias latipes | reverse complement strand
AAAAGTAAGACTGAAAACCCTAATAAAATGAAGACAAAAATATAAATTCCTTCAGTCCCGAGTGAAGTAGTTATGTTATTAAGTTATTTTAGTATGTTAGTATGTTATCTCGTAAGAAATAATTTCAGTTACTTGTTAATCCTTATGACATTGCCATGGTCTTGTCTGTCATGTTCATAATGCAGGAGCAGAATAATTTATTTTCTTTTATTAAATTAAAGCATTTTAAAAAGTATTTTATTAAAAGTCATTTGGAAATTCTGTTGTGAAACAGTGGGATTTCACAGAATCTTTTCACTTGGGTTTTAGGAGAGCCAGATGGAAAATAGCCCTGTAGGAAAACACAGGTGGGACCTCCATGGGAACACTGCACAAACCCACTTATGGCCCTCATGATGGTTTATTTAAGCCCCACATTAACCCAATATGCAATGTTAATTGATGTTTCAGTGGGACCAAAATGGTCATGGCTAAATTAGCTGATTGGGGTCCATGTTTGCCCTGTTTCAATCAAAAGTCCAGCCCACATAGGAAGAACTATGAGCCCTATGTCAATTCTATTGTTACTTACACACTTGGGGCCTACAGTAAACCCACTGACCACCCACTTCCAGCCTATGCGGGCATACACAGTTGGGACCACCATGGAAACTGCGGACAAACCCACCCATAGCCCACATTTTCTGCCCATTTTTAAACCATATGGGGCCCACTTGGCCTTGCTGGCTGGGAGAGTAGCAAAAGTGAGTACATTATGTATTAACCCGAAACTTCATACATCACACACACATTGGATTCCATGCACTGATTAAGACCCCAGGTCTGGAAGTCTTCCCTTGTCAGACAGACATCCCCATCCTTGACCAAAATTCTGTTCCAGATTGGCTTTTATCAAGTGCACAGTTCAGTTGCAAATACAAACCAAAAACATACTTAAGGCATAGATAAAAACAAACATACATGCTGTAAACACTATACACAGCATTACGCACTACAGCAAGACAATTGAAAAACACAATGTTCAATTTGTGAGAAGTTCTTTGTTTCACAACTGCCAGTGCATATTTAGAAACTTTTCAGTAATGGATGTTCTTAGAGCTCTGCAGAGGATTAGGCATTTTGATTTTTGAGTTTCATATGAAGCGTATAAATCTATAGTAAACTCTGCATGTACACTACTGCAGTGTTTTTCAACCAGTGTGCCGTGGGAGATGGTCAATTGTGCCGTGGGAAATTGCCCTCATTAACTGCACTAACATTTCCCATCTCCAGGATTTCAGCTCTTTGTTCATCCAAACAGGCCCTGATAAAACACTGAGTAATTAGGAATATAAAAGATCTTAAAATTAATTTTTCTTTGTGTTTATTTAATTCTATTAAAGACATTTTGATAATTATGACGGTACTGCGATTTACCTGCAGTCCCCGCCCCTTTAACTGTCTCCGCCAATCATTCTTGAAAGCTTAATCACATGTCATCAGTCTGACCAATCAGAAGTGCTTAAAGTTTTCACTTCCTTGTTCTTAATTCTGCTGATAAAGTCGTTCTGTTCTAACAAAAATACCAACTAAAGCTCGTCTTTAGCGGTGTAGCTTTCCACAGAATCCGGTATCAGACCGTGGAACAAGTGAACAAAACAATGAAGCTCAGAGACGCAAGTCTTTCTGCCCTTTTTCTGCCGTTTTCACACTACATCTCCAATGATGCATTGGCTTAAAGGGACAGCGCATACTGAGTCGACCTTGTGAAACGTCTTGAAACCACAACAAACAAACAGTTTCTAAATTTTCTAATTTAACTTTTATTTCATCTCTTAGAAAAAACAGCCGCAACTTCCTGCTTTTTCTGCCACAATTATCACAAAAATCCACATGAGATTGCGGCCGGGGGGGGGCTGTCGATCAATACAGACCATGAATTTCTGCTTTCTTTTGTTTTTGGATGCTGGTGTGCCGCGGGATTTTTGTCAAGGTTAAAGTGTGCCGTGGCTCAATAAAGGTTGAAAAACACTGCACTACTGTAATACAACTCAATGCAAAAACAGAATCTATTGCACACAATACTCTTGAAAACATGATCAGGGTGTGAAGTTAGTTTGTATACTTTATTCACACCACAATCACTATGTGATATCATTTAGTGCAAGGTTCCTCAAACTTTTTCAAGCGAGGGCCAAATGATGTCTCCATTCTCTGATTGGGGGCCGGGGTCAGTTTGAAACAGAAAAAGTGTGATGATCGCAGGGGTCCTTAAATGTAATCTAAAAGTCACACAAAACCAGAAATTAATAACCAAATCTGATATTAAATAATCCTCTGTGGGTTCTTCACAAAAAAATATATATAATCAGTAAATATATCATAAAACTCTTGTGTTTAGACAATGGGGAACATGGAGGACTAGGGATGGGTATCGTTAAGTTTTTAACGGTACTACCACTCTTGTCGATACTGCTTATCGATCCGGTATTTTAACGATACTCTTATCGATACTATATGAAGACGAAGAATAAATAAATAAATAACAAATTAAGAACATAAAGTGTTTTATTTCCTCATAATGCAACAACATTGTTTTTTTAACAAAAAATTTTACTTTATACATGAGAATTTACCAGAAAGGATATTTATTTCATTATTTAAAACTAATTATTCTTATTCTTTATGAGCGTGATGTTTCCTTTGATCTTTTGTCCATTTTCCACAACCTTGAATAGACTTTTCTGTTTGTCAAACACCCAGAGTTAAGTTAAGTGAGATGAGGGAAACAAATTCACTCTGATACCGACTCCTTTCTGTTTATTTATTTTTCTTTAAATCCAGTAAACCCAATAAATTATATTAATTTTATGGATGAAGAATATCATTAGTTATTAATTATTAGCAAGTGTTAGGAAGCAGCCGTTAGTTTTTTTCCGGGTCTGGAACCGTAAGCGGTGAGTATAAGGCCCGCCTTTCTACCTGTTCGTTGTTTGCTCCGCGTGTAGCCCCCCCTTTCCTCCCTCGCGCGCGCAGCGTGTTCACAGACAGCGCAACATACGGTCATCGTAGCAGCAAGGTGACAGGATGGTAGGGACTTCTTGACGCAAACTTCATTCATTTTACACGGAAATGGGTGTTCTTATTATATAGAGGGATAAAAGGATTCTTTTTACGGAGGGCGCTCACGTGTCCCCTACGAGATCAATACGGACTGTGTGTGCGCTAAATTGCCTTGTGTGTGTTCGTGCGCGCCGCGCGTTATGTCTGAACAGCCCCGCCCCCTGTGCACACAAATAGCCAGACAAACCTCTCCTGTTCAGCGAAAACAGCTAAATTAACATCATCATTAATTAAAGGAAAATTGACTGACTTGATGAGTTAAATATGGCAGATAACGTTTATATTTTGTGCGACACACAAAAAAGCGACTTCTCCAGTACCGATAGCAGAACCGTTTAGGTCAGTTCTTAACGATACTGCGATCTTTAAGAATGTGGCCCCGGGGTGGTTCAATTCCGGGGCACGAAACCCATCCCTATGGAGGACACATTTGTGAAATGTGGTTTAGCATTGTTAAGCTTTTTTTTTTTTAAACGTAATTGGCATCAAACCAATAGCAACGATGCATCTTCTGCCACCAAACACCAAGACTGGACTTGACAGGCCTTTCTTCTGGATGAAGACGTTTGGATTTTTTGTTGTCTATAAAGCAGAGAAAAGATTTCTTTCTTTAGTATCTCCAATGTAGTAATTTCTTTGTGTATCTGCTTAGGGCAAAAAATAAAAAAAAATTACCTTCAGAACATGCAGTAAAGCTTCACCAGCACACCCCAGTTTCTTTGACGGAGGAGCCACTGAGGGAAAGAGAATGGGAAGGGCCTTCACAAGAGCTATGTTAGCTTCCACTGAAACACAATAAATTAAATTTTACTTTTTGAAGAAGAAACACATTTAACCTAGTGTTTTCTGAGAAGAAACATATCTAACTACATGTATCAAAAAGGCATAACATTAATTTTTTCACTGTTGATTGGTGGCTTTATTGCCTTCTTCCATACTCTGTGAAAGGACCCTGGCGCAGCAATCCTCCCATCCCATTTTGACCTTCTCAATAAATTCATCATTGTGGGGATCAGGGATTCTATGCATTTCTCCAAGCACCTGCAATGAAAAACCAAGTGGTGAAAAAATATATATAAAATTTTACTTTATACTTTTTACTTAATACTTACATGATGCAGTTCTTTAGATAAACATCCAAGAAGGATGAAGCTCTGGTATCTTCTCTTATGGCCCCACAATCAATATAAGCTCCTCTGGCATGAACCTTCAGATCTAAAAACTGGTATACAGTAAACCCTTGTTTTTCGCGGGGGTTACGTTCCAGAAGGAACCCGTGATAGGCAAAATCCGTGAAGTAGAAACCTTTTTTTTTTTTAAACAATTAAATACTCTATTATACATTGAAAAGAAAGAACAAACCATTTTACAGGCTCAAGCATTTGTTTCACAATTCAAAGTACTTTAAAAACGTTTTTTTTTCAACAAATAACTTCTGTACTGTCAAATAATAATTTGAATCATCGATGTGAATAGAAAGCTTCAAATCGCGGAGATTAGCCCCGCCCACCGCGACCCGAGAGTAATTGAATTAAACGGGAGAAAATTTAAAATGATCATGAATACAAAGTACAAACGGACAAATAGTGGCTCAGGTGTATTTCAATGCTCTTCAGTCTGAGAAGCTGCAGTGTTTTCTCCTTCTCAAGCCCGCGGTGCAGCTGTGTGTGTTTGTTCGGGAGAAGAACACAGTGATTGACAGTTGGTGTTGCTCTTTTTCTATGGGTTTTAGAGAAACTCTAAATTGCAAGATGATTTGCATGTACGTAATTTGGAAAGCTGATTTACGTACGTGCACATATTAAACAGCAACATTATTGACGCACAGGTAGAGAAGAAGCAGATTGACTTTTTAGCCAATCAGAATGCAGAACACAATGCACGATGCAAATCCGTGAAGTAGCGAAACCGTGAAAAGTAAACCGCGTTATAGCAAGGGATCACTGTACATCGTCTTGGTTGGGCTTCTGCTTTTTGGCTTGTACTTGCAGTAGGTCTGGGAATCACTGGGTGCCTTATGATACGATACGAGTTGCGATACATTGCTCACGATAATGATACTATCCCGATATGGCAATAATGTGATAATCGATATACATCATCTCTTTTTCTTTTTTTTTTCTTTTTCTTTTAACTTGTCCTGTCCAACAGCTGGGCAGGCAGATGAGAACTGAGGGCCTCTTGTGTTGGACATATTTTACTTTGACAACAGGTGTTGTTAATCTTCAGACAAACCAAGGTATGTCTGGCCTCAATTATAAAAGGGGTTTATTCAAACTTTATTAATTTCAATCATGTTTGAAAATCTTTGGTGTTGGACCGGACGGAAAAGGAAAGGAGGGAAGAAGAGAGAGGGATGTTAGAGAGGGGGGGGGGGGGGGGGTAGGAGGGTGATGGTAGGAGGGGGGGGGGGGGGTACGACCATGAAGCAGTATAGAGCAGCAAGTTTACTGGTTGTTTATCATTACGGTAAGGCTCAAATGTAGTACAAAAAGGGCGGGGCCTGTCCACACACACACTCCAATGTTATCAACACACTTGCTAGCTGCAAAAATGTCCACATGTCGACATGTACACAAAACAGATAGTGTTCACACACGCATACTTATGCCTTTAAACCAACTATTGTGAAATGTTTCATTCATTCAATCACACAAACAAACTATTATCTGAGCACAGGTGTTAGCTCACCTTTGCTCAGGTGAGTGTTCATGTTCTTCTAAAATGGATGGTGGAATGTGAAAAGGAGGGGGAGCGCCCAGCCACCCCCACACCAAGACCAAAGACACCAAGATATACATCATCTCTAACAGCTCACGATATATCAAACTTTAAAAAAGCTTAAAAACAGTTTTTTGGAAAATATTTCACCATTTATTTTTCAGTTTTTAAACACAATGATAATAAACAAATTGTCCTATTTGGTGTAATGAATGACGGACTTTTGCGTAACATTGGTGAAATCAGTAATACTCTGTCTTTGACAAACGATGACAATTTTCACTTGGAAATATCTGTAAAATTCTGTGTAAAAAAATAGTGAACATGAACAGCATGGTCTGGGCGCACAGTGCAGGGATTATTTTTTTCAATATTTCCGAGAGGGAATGTCAAAGCGTGGCTCTAATGGATTCATTAAAAACTGAAATCCCTCATTCTCCACCTACTAACTACAGTATTTTTTATAGAATTTATGAAATACACATGTTGGAGATTAGTTTCTATCTCTTCATATTTATTTTGGTTCATCTATAAATTTAGGAAAATAAAGACTTAAAAGAAAAAACAATTTGAAAGCATTTTATATAAACAGTCTTTTTGGAACACTTCTAGTATAATTAAAATATAATTATAGTGGGAAAATCTTTAAATATGCATTGAGATGTTTAGCCCTCATTCTATAAAATATATTTCTTTAAAGTATTCTGTCTATTAAAATCTATTTTCAGCTGTGATTTGATTGATCAAAGATTTTATCTCGTATTGTTTCCTTCTATTTTGCCTCTGTTTAACCCTGTTCCAGACAGAATTCAATAATTAATTTTTTTGTATTTCTACCAAAAATGGCTGAATTTTTCTTCCACAGACACATTCAACACATTTTGTCATGTCACTGCATGAAAGAAACACATTCAGTTTATGTGTGTGAGTCAAAACTCCTTTCTGAGTCTCTACTTTTATTTTGAAAAGTGTTGTTCCTGTTTTAGAGCAGGGGGGTATTCCTGGGGGGTATTCCAGGAAGCATGTTTAAATTCCCTGATTTTAACACTTAATTCTGGCTGAAATCCGCCTGAACTTGCTTACTCGGGGTATGTCTGTTCCAAAAGACTGGATATGAGTTAGCGTAATTACGCTCAACTTAATGCACGTGCGCATCAAGTACATAAAGACATTCTCAATGGATCGCCGATTTCCAGAGTCACCATGGATACGCGTGGTGTAAAAAAGAAAGCGCTACACTTCAGTGAGATGGAGTTGGAGATTAATGACGGTTTATGAAGATTATAAGACCATCAAAAAAGTAGTACAGCTGCATCCAGAAAAGAAAGAGTTTCTGCTTGTAGTAGAAGAACAGAAAAAGTAAACGCACACGTTTCTGATCTAATTTCCATTTTCCTTGTGACGCATATATATATATATATATATATATATATATATATATATATATATATATATATATATATATATATATATATGTATATATATATATATGTAACTTATCAAATTTTGCCAACTTAAATGAATTACTTCTATTGGTAACAAGTAATTGAGTTAAATTTATTCAACCTATTTTCTTACGTCTGTAAAACTCAATAATTGTTTATACAACTCAAATGTACATATTTATTTATCTAAATGTCATATTACTCCAAATCAATTAATATTTTTTCCATCGTAATGAATTATAATTCTTGAACTCTAAGTTTGATCCAGCAGATATACTCATTTGTATAACAATAAAAAGAACGAAACAATATTCGTTAAGAACATGCATTCATGTAGTAATTTTCCAACATTGTCATTACATGATTAGATTGTAGGGGTGCTATATAAACTCCTCATCCTCTCCATCACTCTCACTCATGGTGCAGAGATTTGAGCAAAGTAGGACAAAATAACTCGGCAAAACACAGTAAAACAGCTATACAACTAAACACATTTGGGCCGCCTTTACACTGCATGGTTCAAATGACCCAATTCCGATTTTTTCCTCTCATGTGGCACAGATCGGATATGATCGGTGAACGTGTAAGCAGTACAAAAGCGCATGGATTCCGTTTTTCTCAGATTGGATCCAGGCCTCTCTCGCATGTGGAAATAAATCGGAAACGAATCGGATACGTGCATTTGCGTGTGCCATGTAAGCAGACAAATCTGATATTCCCCAGTAAATGCGCGTCGTACCACGGTGACGTCAATTCAGGACACCACCAACTGAGATCACATGACTTATTAAGGTGCATTTTGTGCGCTGATTTTGCTGTCAGCGTGTTACCTTTTTTCAGCCTCAGGCTTCAGACCGTAGTTGGAAACTGCTGTTATGTCTGGTCCGGACGCAAACGGTAACTAATGAAGCGGGACACCATTGCTATAGAACAGGCTAGAAGCCGTTTACTTCTTTGGGGGGCATGTATGATGGGGACCGTGTGTGTGTATGAGCGTGCGCGCACGTGCTTGCGTGTGTGTGTGTGTGTAACTTAAGGAGAAGAGAGCGGGTGTGAGCGCAGAGCGGGGGAGTGTCGGAGAACTGTAAATTAAAAATGAAGGCGTCTCCCCCAAAAGTTTTGGAGTCTTTCTTAACCCACTCTGGAGGGGAAGGCGGAAATGCTGCTACGTAGTCCTCAGAACGTCTACGTTTGATAGTTTCAGCATTGTATAGTGTAAATGCAGAAATCGGAAACGGGTCACTTTTAAAAGATGATGTAAGCGGGTCGTCAAAAAAATCAGTCAGAAAAACGGATATGGGCATCAAGACCTGCAGTGTAAATGCGGCCTTAGTCAAAAAGCCACACTTAAACCCAAATCCGTCCAGACAGGCAAAGGGAATGATATCCCAACAATACCTTGCGGTGCCGATCTAACAGCAGCACCAAAGTTACACCTACTTAATTGAATTAATATGTATGAAAGTAAAATAACTGTCTGATAACTACGTGTTATTTTTATACTGACTTAAAAAAAAGATTTTTAATCATCTTAACTGAAGCAAATAATTAAGTTAGATCAAAGTAAAAAAGTTTATCTTTCCAACATCCATATGAGGTCTTATCACCCTCTCACGGTGGAAAAACTATTATCTTAGCTTCTTCATCCACTAAATTATCTTCAAATGGACACGCCATGCTTCTTCACCTCTCTGTAAACAAACTAACCTTCATCTAAACCTGCTCCGGACCAGGTTATGTTCAGAGCATGAGTTGCTATGGCAACTTGACATACCCTGAAACATACTTCCATTTCTGGAACCGAAAGCTGAGGTTATCCACTTCCTTAGCCTGAAACTTACCGTGGGAGCTAGCATAACCTGCTTTCTGGAATACCCCCCAGTTGTAGTTTGCGGCTGTGTTCACCTGCTGTCCATAAATGGCCTCAGCTGCTCCTCGTTTCTCGTTTTCTCTTCTGTATATAATCAGCTTGTTTCAGTGCTGCACTGGTCAGCTCGTTGTTGGTGTGGTTTTCTGTGTCAGACTGTGAAACTGAAAGACTTGTTGAACTGACTTAGAGAATTTACATTTATGTTCTTTCATTTTAACACATTTATATTTTATTTACTATATATTTGTCTGCATGTAAAAAAAGTCCTGTTTTTGATTAAATTTGAACAAATATCTTGACTAATGTATCTGCAGGCCACGTGTCTAAAATCCTTAAATCACAAACTGAACATTTATCTGAACCTTTTAAGCAGCATTTAAATGCTGTAATTTTAACACTGGACATAATTCTGGAAAGTGCTTACTTTAAAATATTCTAAAAGTGTCATTACTTTAACTTCTGTTTAAGATTTTTGAAAAATGTTCTCATGTGAAATTTTGTGCCTGTAGTATCATTCAAACTGTAGTGATACTCAGTGATGAAAGTCTTCCGGGAATTCCCGGAAATCCGGGTTTTTGAGCAAACCGAACGTACTTTCCGGGAAATAAAGACCAGGGGCCTCATTTATAAAACTTTGCGTAGGATTTGCGTCAGAAGTGGCGTACGGATGAAACATAGGACGTGCGTACGCACAGAAATATTCGGAGTTATAAAACCGTGCGCACGCACATCCATCTTTCCCTTAATAAATCACAACCAATTCTAAATGCTGCGCAGCTTTAGCGGCTTCTAGAAACGCCCATAGTTGCCCATAAACAGTCCGTGAAACGCCCTCAAATGAATATTCATTGATTGCGAAACCATGGCAAACACCGAGAGAAAATCAAAAAAACGTAACTTCACTCAATGTGAAGTAGAAGTTATCGTTGGCGAGGTAGAAAAGAGAGGAATAATGTTGTTTGGAGGGCACAGTGTGGGCATTACTAATGCCAAAAAGGCACGTGAGTGGCAGACGGCGGCAGACGCCGAAAATGCTGCAGCCTCACAACCTCGGACCGTGGCCGAAATAAAAGAAAAGGTCGGACATCAAAGTCAAGGCAAAAAAACGTCTAGCGCTGAACCCCCCCCCCCACACACCCGTGTCTGCCACGGGTGTGGGGGGGGGGGGGGGACGACACCGGAGCTGACCCCTCCTGATGAAAGACTGGCGACAATAATTGGGGAATCCCTTTTAAGTGGAGTGGTGACTGAGGCGCAGGGGGACACCGACGCGCCAGATGCACCGGGTGACACACCCCCAAAAGCCCGCAGAGGAAGTCGGAACCGGCTCATAAGCCACTCGTCCTCGTTTGCCAACAAGTCTCCTTGCTGTCTAAAGATGCCTTCACTCCGAATTCTTCCATTTGCCACATCTTCTGAGAGCGCAAGATCAGCCATTGTGCGTCATTACGCATTGTGATGGAGCATTTTATTTCCATCTATTTAATTGCATCTGACAAGCAACAGATGTCGGGAATAATCGACGTGGAAATGAGAAATTGTTCAGCGCAAATGTAATTTCTTGTTGCTTTCTGAATGGTCGAGACATACGTTGTTTTATCAAAAATAAAACAAACTAAAGGCATATGCATGAATACCATAATTCCGTACCTTATGAAGAAATGTTTTACTATGAAAACAACTTTCCCCAGTGGACAATTAATGCATCTCTCTCTATCTATCCGTCTGTCTGTCTGTCTGCACCTATATCTGCTCCGCCTGACGGAAACATTGACGGGAATGTCAGTTTTTTATATTATTTCGTTCTGTTAACTATATTATTTATGAGGATGAATTGCACAACATGCCAATATTGCAGAACATATTTCACTTTTCTTTTTGCAAATAAGTGTTCAATTGAATTTCTGTTGTAATTTTCGTTTGATTTTTTTTTGTTTGTTTCACTGCTGATCGGTCCAACGGGTGTTCGTGTAGCTGTTAATTGTAAGACTTGCTTTGTGAAGTCTTCATGTTATTTATGAGAGGCAGTATTGTCATTTTCACTTTCACGTGTTTCTTCCATCTGCCGACGGCGTCGCCATTTCTCATTTCACCCGTTTTTGTGCGTACGCCTGGGTCAGAGCTTGCGTGAAGGACCGCACATTTTCCCGTCAAGTTTGCTTTTTATAAATCTCAACTATTGCGTAGAGAGTGGCGTACGCCTTCTTTTGTGCGTACGCAACGTTTATAAATGAGGCCCCTGATCTCTACGGACAAATCGCTTTCCGGATTAAAAAATGGTCTGAAATCAGCTAATTTTAGCTTTATTTTCTATATTTCTCCGCAGATCGCTTCCTCTATGGTCGTGGCCATCTCTCGTCTTCCCGGCCTAATTGACCAATGACGGGACGTTTTAGTTGCTTTCGGATGCGTCGACAGGTCTGATTGGCTCTGTCTGCACCACGTGGTCAGCGTGACTTGCTTCCCTAGAGACCAAAACCGGCGGACCCACGCTAAACTTTCACAAACACATCTGAAGAGTTTGCGATCAAATTTGTGTTAAAATAATGGCAGGCATCGTCATTATTGAGCGTGGTCATGACCTCAGTTGTGAGAAGACGATAAAAAACAAATTGAAGTGGTCTTGGCTGGAAAAAAAAGATTTTTAAGGTAGTGTAGGTCAAATACTTTTTTGTGTAAAATAATCTCAAAACCACATTTTGAAATAATTTCAATTTTAGTTTTGAGTTTCAGTTTTTATTTTGAATAAATGTCTTTATCTGGTTTATTAGTATTTCCTAATTACCATGATTTAGTTCAGTATAGTTGACATTAATTATAAGTATTTGATGGTTTGGACCCGCACTCCCTTAAAAAATAATGTTTACAATGTTTAGCTTAGTTTGTATGTTTGTTTTATATTTCCCAGATTACTTAGTATTGGTGTTAAAGAATTGATGTATTATGTTATAGAATTATAGTTTAAAGCAGATCCCATATTTTGATGTAATTATAGTTTGAGAAAACAGTGCAAGTGGATGTTGTACATCAGTCATTTCTAAAGCAGAAATAATGTATAAATAACTGAGGTATTTTCATAGAATATCATAGTTACTGGTGTTCTTTTTGCCATTTGGGGCTTTGATGTTACTATATTTTAGCAATTGTATGTTTTGCAGCTTTAAGGAAAAGCGTAGATTGTAGGATTGTGTTACTTTGAGCAATTTTCCAAATTCTTTTTTAGGACCAGCAAGTCCTTAATGGAGAGTCAAACTAGGGGTTTGTATGACAAATCATGATGCTCCAATTAGTCTTAGTTTCTTGATAAAGAAGTGAATAACTAGCTGCCAGAATGCACCAGAATGCATCTAAGACCACGTATTTTTCCAAAATTTCGCTCTGTGCCCGCCATATCGCTCAAAGAAAAGTTCAGGGATTTTTTCCTTACCTGACTTTCATCACTGGATACTGTTACTAAATACTGACAATTGGTGGACCTTAAATCCCTACAGACAATGTAGTTGACAGCCTTAACTGACACTGATTTGATGACATGGCATATACAATATAGTTGGTAGTTATTGTATTTCATGATAAAAATATATTTCTAGACGATCAATTAGTCATCATTAAATTTATCGTAACAAAAAAGTCCAACAAAGTATTTGGGTTTGGATATTTTACTTTTACTATCTAACGTTATAAAATCCTGTTGATTATGCTGTTATGAAACAATTTCTCCAGATGTCAAAAAGCTGATTATGGCACAGATGAGGCTGGGGCACAAAGAAATTCTGAGGACGGCCAGAAGAGGTTTGGGTAGAGGGTCTTTCAATCGTCCCAGTATTTCATAGCACCCTGCAACCTGGCATTATTGCCCTCTGCCAGGTATCTCTGTATCCCCTGGGTGGCATCAGCCTGCCCACTAATCCACTCTTAAGGACTGATCATAAATTCTCAATGGGATTAAGATCTTGCGAGTTTCCAGGCCATGGATCCAAAATTTCAACGTCTGGTCCCCAAGCCACTTTGTTTTCACTTTTGCCTTAAGGCCCGGGGCTCCAATGTGCTGGAAAATGCATTGTTGGTCACCAAACTGTTGTTGGACTTTTGGAAGAAGTTGCTGTTGGAGAGTGTTTTAGTCACAGGGGTAGAGAAGGGAACAGGGAGCAGCCCGGAGTCGAACCCTGGTTTCACGGACGGAAAGGCGCCGCAAACCAGCACGAGCTAAACCGGCTCGCCAGAGTGTTTTAGTTAGTACCAGTCTTCATTCATGGCTGTTTTGAGGCAAAATTGTGAGTGAGCCCACTCCCTAGGATGAGAAGCAACTCCACATGAATGGTATTGGGATGCTTTACTGTCGGCATGACACAGTGATGGTAGCGCTCACCTTTTCTTCTCCAGACAAGGCTTTTTCCAGATGCCCCAAACAATCGAAAAGAGGATTCATGGGAGAATATGACTTTGTCCCAGTCCTCAGCAGTCCATTTGTCATACTTTTTGCAGAAGATTGGAAGCTTTAATATATTCATAGAAGTAAATGATATATTAAAAGAAATGACATAACATTTCTTTTTGTTTCCTTCCAAATACAGAATTGAGCACCTCTGGTGTGATGTCTTCATGAGTTATACTGGTTTATTACAACATCCTGCACTCTGTTGAGGACCAGGACTTGCTCAACATCAGTAACGTCCTTCATTTATTCTGCTACCACTACATTCCTACTATGCGTCCAGGCCAGTTTGGATGTCTTTAGTGACGCATGGGACAACCATCCAATCAGGACAGAGCAAAAACATGGCACCAAATCAGTTGGGTTTGACCCAGAACCTTATTTTTGATGTTGGGTAGATGCTTTATTTAATCTCTCTGTGCTGTACTATCAAGTATCAAAAACAGTGTCATGAAATTACAATGAATTTTCATTGAAGATCAATCACACATTATTGTTATTGTTGTGTGGTGGAAACAATTGACCTTTTTTTTTAATCAGTTAGGAAGAATAGCACATCTGCAAGTTACAAATGCATTGCAATGCAAAGCATTATGAGCTATCAGATGTACTAATCTCACTACTTTAAGGATCACTTATTTAAAAAATAAATAATGAAAATGAGGTTTTGCCTGCCAGCAACAATATTGTAGGTCACTGTGTCTACATGATCTTAAATAAAATAAAAAACACTGTTCATAAACGCTATTTTGTTGTTGTTGGGATATACCGGTTCAAGAGATTGAATGGGAGGAGAGTGCATACACGACTGAACCTCAATCTGGGATCAATGTCCCGGTATTGGACAGTCGTCTTTCTGGTCCACAAATGTTGGAACCGCAAGACTTCATTCCATTGCAACATTCAGACTGTTTTGGAGTGAACCTATATCTTCACACTGTCCAGTATGTAGAGAACTTGATGTAGGCTACATAATTGCACACAGAAGGAGAGAAACAAACTCAGGAGAGGAAGACAAAGTTCAAATAAATACTGCTTTATTGTTCAAGGGACTTCATTATATGTCAGGATGTTATAAGATACATTTCCCGTTGAAATAAAATTCAGATCAGTAGAGATCCCAAATCTGTTTAAATTTTAATGTTTTGATCTGTTTATATTTTCACTGAATTTTACTCTGCAATTAAGTGTGATTCTGTGCACCTATCCAATGAGCTTCTTTTGTTTGGTTTTATTTCACTAGTTAAACCTGTAGCCACACAGTATTCTGGATTTGGATGTGTGGAGACGGGACACCCTGGACCCCAGTTTAAAATGGGAGCACAAAGAGTTGGAACAGAGTCTTTTTTTCTTTTATTTTCTTCCCTCTGTCCCTTCGTTGGAGCCAGGAGCCTCTCAAAAACAAATAAACAAAACAGGAAAAACCCATAGAACTTTAAAACTAAAACACAAGGCTCAATAAAACCAATAAGAACATGCGATCTGCAAAATAACAAGCGATATTTTAAATACAGAACTGGCGACTACATAATATCTCACCTGGGTTACCCAAAACAGAGATATAAAAAACAACAGTGGGTACTAAGCTCGAAAAGAGCCACACCCCTCTGCGTTCCAATGTCACTTTCCCCTCCCCGACTCTCAGGGCGTCCCTCTCAGATCCCATCTGGCTCCATTCCCCTTCACCCGGTGAGCGTTCCTTCGAGGGGACTCCTCCGCTGTCAATCCGTCGCCTGCTCCTCCCGCAGCAATCCTCTGCTGTGTCAGTCCCGGCGCTTGCTTTACGGGGCGGCTGTGGGGCAGCGGTAGGGCGTCGGCCCATGATCGTAATATTGCAGGTTCAATTCTCGCCTTGCACGCCCATGTGTCGAAGTGTCCTTGGGCAAGACGCTGAACCCTACCTTGCCTCTGGTGGCAGGTTGGCGCCAGTGTTTGGCAGCGGAGCCGCCACCAGTGTGTGATGGGACCGTGACTGTAAAGCGCTTTGGACCCTCGAACAAGGTAGAAAAGCGCTATACAAGTACAGTAATCCCTTGTTTTTCGCGGGGGTTACGTTACAAAAAGAACCCGTGACAGGCAAAATCCGTGAAGTAGAAGCCTTTGTTTTGTTTACAATTATTATACAATTAAATACTCTATTATACATTGAAAAAGAACAAAGCATTTTACAGGCTCAAGCATTTGTTTCACAAATAGTACCGTAATTTCCGGACTACAAGCCGCTACTTTTTTCCTGCGCTTACAGCCCTGCGGCTTAATCAGTGACGCGGCTAATTTATGGATTTAATTAGCGGCAGCCATGTACGTACTTTCGAACTCAGTGAATAGTTTGAATTCTTTATCTAACACCAAGCACAAGGCATTTATATTCAACACACCTCTAAGCAGCCAAACAGCATGGACTTGACTTCAGGTCTTAGACACTTCAGTCATGGTTCAACAAAATGAAACACGCATGCCCGGCTGCATCCCAGAATCCTTTGGTGCCATTAGACCCAACGTGCACCAGATCGCCGCTACAATATGATGAAGCTTTCAAGTTAAAAGCAATCGTTAAAAGCAGCGTAAAAAAGTCCACCGTCACCAACGGGTTTGGAAAAGCCGGTTTGCTGCGTGACGGAGAGAACAGCGCATGGAGTGAATTTACACTCCATTTACGGTTTCTAAGGAAACCGTAAAAGCGGAATTTTGCTTTGAAAAACTCACAGCCTCCGTGTGAGCTGGAGACATCTTCTCCTGCTGATTGAGCTGCGGGGCCGATGGCAGTCTGAAGGCTCCCACACGTAACAACGCACCCGCCCCTCATACACAAAACGTACAGTATTAAGTCCGATTGCTTTGCACAGAAACGATTTGCTCCATCCATCGGCGCAACGGGGACGAAGTGCTCCTCCTTGAAGCAGCCCTGGCCAGAGGTGTCGGAGTAGATAGGAAGGGGAGACAAGGAGCGCGCGGGGCGGGAGCGGAGCGCAGAGGCGTCCGCGGAGTGCAGAGGCTTCTGAATTTTGACGCACGCGCCGCACTGAGGCGCGCGTATCACGCTGAGGCGCGCGCTTTTCAGTCGCCGCTGCTGTATTTTACCGGTGTGTTTTTTAACCAGCCCTGTTACTCCCATAACGCTGCCGCGACACAAGCGGAAGGAGAGCTGTACCCGTTCACCCCTCCATGCACTGCTGATACTTGCTCATTCTTAAACACGTACAACAGAATGGCGAGCCGGGCGTTGGCCCCGCCTTTAGCCCCTAAGACTCATGGGAAATGTGGAATCGCGGATGTAAATTTCCTCATCATAACTGAGGGATGTAATGTTGATTATATGGTTACTGTTTGTAATTTTATGTATGATACCTAGATTGTCAATAAGTAAAAAAAAAATGAAATAAAAACACCATAACTGAGGAACTTGTGAACAGACTAGAGGTCCATGCTGTTTGACAGATGTCGATACACTCAAATACATGAGCCAGAGGCAAAGCTGGCACCACCCACAATGTGCTAATGAATTGCACTCACTCTGGGATGCTGGCCGTGATCTGTCAGGATGACAATATCGCCTAACACATGCGCGGCTTGTACTCTGACGCGGCTTGTGTATGTATAAAACTAAATCGGGTGCGCTTTGTAGTCCGGAATTTACGGTACTTTAGAAACGTTTTTTCAACAAATAACTTCTGTACTGTCAAATAATAATTTTAATCATCAATGTGAACAGAAGGCTTCAAATTTCGGAGATTAGCACCGCCTACCGCGGCTCGAGTAATTGGATTAAATGGGAGTAAATTTAAAATGATTATGAATAAAATAAAAAGTAAAGTCGGACAAATAGTGACTCAGGTGTATTTTACTGCTCTTCAGACTGAGCCGCTGCATCCTGACTACATTTCCTGTAGAAATGTATGTTTTTAGATCTTATTCTTTTTATTTTTTGAGGTTTTAATTTTAGTGTGAAGTGAACTCATTTTGAACTCTCAAGACTTACTCTCCTGTGACCTTCCTTTATGCTTTATGGTTCCAGCGGCAGACTTTCCCCTGCAAACCCCTGTGAAAGACATGGAATATTCTTTGTGAAAATCTAGGAGTTTTCCAGAGAAGCAATAAATATGCCATGGACTACATTTCAACCATCTGGGTTGAAGGTCTTATTCCTGGGAACCTGTCTAGATTCATGTTCTCATGTGGAGGTTGGAGCTGACCTCCCCCTAATGCCGGGAGGAGCGAACGCTGTGGCTGATACTTCAGCTATTGGCCGGTGAGAGCACGAGGGCTATCTGCTGACGAATCAGAGCGACCAGGGGCGGAGATTCGGCCGCCATCTTGCTTCCGGGGGAGGAATTTCAACACACATGTTAAAAAGACTGTTTTGAAAGTTTTCCTTTGTTCTCAGAAATACCTACGAGTAATTCGCATGTAACTTATGCGTCTATAGGTCTTTTAACTTGGGAATCCAGATATCTGCAACAATGTCCTTAAATCTGTGTTAGAACTGTTGTCAGGGCAATAAACTTTGTATTTTTAATCCGGTTGAATGCTTGTTTGCTTTACCACTCTGGACTACTGAACACGTATGGATTGAAAGAACCAAAAAGCGGAAGATTTCTTTCCTACAGCAGTTGTTGTCGCTCTTTTTTTCTATGGGTTACAGAGAAACTCGAAATTGCAAGAGAATTCGCACATACTTTATGTAAATTTGGCAAGCTGTTTTACGTACGTGTACATAAACTGTTTTTGATGCACAGGTAGAGAAGAAGCGGAGTGACTTTTTAGCCAATCAGAATGCAGAACACAATGCACGATGCAAATCCGTGAAGTCGCGAAACCATGAAAAGTAAACCGCGTTATAGTGAGGGATCACTGTATATGCCATATACCATTTGCTCGTCTGGTGGCTACTTCTTCTGCTGCAAAGTCTGGCTCTTCCTGACGTTAGAAGCACCCCGCTGTCGACTCTCTTCAGTGTCCCCTCCTCCATGTCCCCACTGTTTATTAAAACCAGTCTCATTGGCACGCCCCCCAGTGCACACCTGTGTCCAATCCAGCTGTTCACCCTGTTACAAACCCATAGAGATAAAGAATCTTTTTTGCAAGGGTGACCTGGCTAAGAGCTTAGCAGCACATGTTGCAGATATATGGTCACAATATAAAATCAATGACTTTAGAGCCACAACAAAATTAAAGTGCAACAAAGTGACTTAGTGCTGAGCAGGGAGGTGTATGGATTTGTGATTGACAGAGAAACGGTTACCTAAATCCGACCTCACTAAGTCTTCAATATGTAGAGGGGTACAGAGCAAAGTCAGGGTAGTTTCTCCACAGAACTTTCTGTGGAAGATGGGATTTAAAGTCAGGTGTGACAGTAGTACACAGGACAAAGTCTTTTGACAAAACTTTATTGCAACTATCTTAATACACACTATACACAATTGCAGTCAGATAATAACACAGCTTGTTTTAGAATATTGAGGTAGTCCCATTTAAGACTGCCTTAACAATGGCAGTTCATTTTTTCTTTTTTTAAGTGAGAAGTGCTAAACGAAGAAGTTGAAGCAATGACAATAAACATTTTCAATACACTTTCCCAGATCCTGAGCTGATAGAACTTGGAGCCATGATCGTATCCTGTTTAAAGGTTGTGTAGGTCTGGTAGTGACTAGGAAGCTCCAATGTGTAGAGGCAGGTGTGAGCAACTAGGTAGGTTGAGCGCACTACATTTAAGTATAGGCTCCTTATTTGGTGCTCCCATCCCACCCAGAACTTCATAAGGTCACAGAGAACCTTCTGTGATGCTATAGAAGAGAATAATCCAACTATGTGACACTTCTGCACTTACACATTTTGTGCAAGTTTCATTAAATTTGCATTAACATTACCAACTCCATAATTATCCTTCCTAGGACACAAACGTCCCAATGCTAATTGAGACCCAATGTACTAGAAAGTAGGAGACCATTACCGTCCTCAATGAATTGCCTTAAGAACCCAGTGACGGTACTGACGTCCGTTAATGGAATGGGCTCCTTGTCTTCTTCATCACTGTCACAAGTAGATTGTGGCCAGCGAGTGCTCTCGATCATGGTCTAGAGGTTATCAGAAAGAATATTGTTAAGGTGCTTAGTGGTATTGTGTAGAACAGTTAACCTCTTAAGACCAGATGTAATATTTGAGACAACCTCACACAAAACGTAGTAACAGGGCATCAGTAACTACTGTGCAAATACATTGGGGCAAATGTATTTAGTCAGCCACCAAATGTGCAAATTTTCCCACTTAAAAATGAAAGGGCTTCTTACAGAAGAAGTTACAGGTCTGTGAGAGCCAGAAGTCCTGCTTGATTGTAGGTGAGCAAATACTTATTTTCCACCATATTTTTCAAACAAATTAGTTTAAAAATCAGACAATGTGAGCTTTTGGATTTTTCTCCCCCTCATTTGTCTGTCATAGTGACAAAGACATCTGATTATTTCTTTATTCAAATTTTTGTGAATGGGGAGCACACAAAAAATGTAATTGGGAAAAGTGTCTAGCTGTGACAGCTGGTTTAGTCAGCAAACCACAAGCTCCCTGCTCCGCACCATTCTGATTCATCCGCTTGTAGGCAAACATCTTGATTTTCCTCATCCGAGGAGCTATCTGGTTCTAAGCCACTTTTGTTCCACCAGCAATGTTGAGTTGAGGATGTATTGTTGTAAGTTAGCTGGAGATTTGTAACGAAGGGATTTAGGGTAATGAGGGCTGGCGTACTCCGTGCTAACAGTCATGCCCTCAACCCAGAGGCAAATTTCTAATGAATTGCTGCTGCTCTGCAGAAACTGTCCTAAAAATAAAAATAAAAACAGAGACGACATCGTTTTTAGGCCAAAATATGGCATCACAATTAAAAAAAACAATTTTCAGATATATTAAAAGATGATCAGAATGGGACTTTAAGAGGTTAAAGTTCTATTTTCTAGGAGTCATCTTGATGACAGGATTATGGTCCTGTAACAGTCTCTCTGCAGCTTTTAAGAGACAGGGTATTGTTTGATCATTCTGACGCGTATTTCACCTTGCAGCATTGGAAACAAAAAAATGATTTTAGTCTTTAAAATCAAAAGCCACAAATCATTCCACTAAAAACACGAACAAACTTATCTGTGAGCTAAGCCCCACAATTGACACCCTTGGGAAACTTAGAGAGTGGACCTCTGGTCTGGCGGAAAGACTTGGCCAGATTCCAGTTTCTTTCAGACCTTTCCGGACCTGCTTAATAGGCTGCATACCATGATTAAGTACCTGGAAAGCAGTGACAGAACAGAAGGTAGTCTTTAACTCTGAAAGGTCTAGCATCCTCCACAAGGCCATTTTAATACCATCAAGATGGAGTGATTCCAAAGGCAGTTTCATTTTTGTATCTTCTGGTCGAAAAACAACTTGTATTTCGTCTGAATTTAAAAGCGAACGTTTTATTTTAGACAAAAATATGGTTGTAAAGTTCTCTGTGATGCCTCATTTACTAAGAGAAGTAATCCTCTTTGGGAAGATGCCAATGTTTTTATTTTTATTGAAGGGCACTGTCCTGCACATTTTCGATGTTTCCCACCTCCCACACCTGATTCAAATCATTGTATGACATTATCAACAAGTTCAGAGATATGAACAACGTTAAAAACCTGTCCATTTAATTAAAGGTGTGTTGAAGCAGAAGAACATCTAAAACATGAGGGGCAATTGTCTGGTCTGACACCCAAACTGTTAGGGGGGTCATGTTAACAAAGTTTTATATAATGATCAGCAGTATCTCGTCTCAATGCTTACAACCTTTGAAAGCAGCAGCTGGAACAGTTCGGAGTTGGCTGATACCAAGACAGGCAAAGATTACTCACACTGGTGGTTTCTTCAGAATCAGAATCCTTTTATTGTCATACGCACAGCTTTTACACCGACATACGAAATTACTTTGTGAAGGAATTTGTTTTATTATTATCATTGCTTAAATGTATTTGGTTAAATGTATGTTTAAATGTTAACTCAGATTGACCTTTTTACCTCTTCTGAAAACAGTTGTGTGTTTGTTCATCTGCTTCTCATCCCCCACCCAGGATGAGGGGTTTACGACACACTGTCCTCAGCTGATAAGGGATACTGTTTGAACTTAGAATCCAACCAAAAGGGTCATTTGATGACACCCCCTAATGAACTTTTTGTCTTTGTCTTGAAAATGTTACCTCCTTCTTGTGTTCTTAATAAAAGCAGCACGAGGAGAGGCAGACCTTTGAGAAGAGAAGCGTGGTAGACGTTTTCTGTCACTCTTGCTCCTCTCCCTCGTGCATGAGAAACTTGATTCTTGTTGTGGTTTGTTGTTTATAATTGTGTTTTTCTTTAATGTCTAGATGCATTTATCTGACATTCTTTGGTCCTTACGAGCCGGATGACAACATATCTGCGTCTTTGGGGGGAGGACCATGCCGATTGAAGTCTGTGCACAGCCCGTGAGACTAGGTCTCCGGAGGAAAGTCCGTCGTAGTGAATTCTACGCCGGCCAATCGACTGGTCTGATCCCTGGGTCCGGATTGACGTTATTCGTTAACCAGTCAGGCCACAACGACAAGGCAAGTACAGCGCTTTTTCAGGGGTTCAAGTCCCCGAAGGGGCCCAGAATTCTGAGGGACAGGTTCAAGTCCTGTTGCCTAAAACACGTGTGGGTTTGGAGTCCCGGAAAAGTCCAGAATTCTGTATAAAGGTGTAGGTTCGAGTCCTGCAGCCTAAAACGCGTAAGAGGGTTCAAGTCCCTAAAAGGCCTATAAAAAATTAAAAATAAATAAAAAATAACCTTTTTTTTGGTGTGAATGTGTGTGCATGTGTGAAAGGAGTGAACTTGTTCGAAGCAGTGAGCAGCTGGAAACCTTGCGGTGTTAACACAAGGCTGCTTGTTGGAGTAGAACAAGATTTCATCTCATTAGGCTTTAGGTGAAAAGAACCCAGAGTCTAAAACGGGTTTTGCTCCTGGGAGGACCCTAAACGTGTGACCGGATTAGACAATAGGTCTGACCTAGAAGCTTGTTGCACGGGGAGTGAAATTTGGTCCTGAGAGAAATTCTCTGTTGGTTCTGATCACACTCTGTGACTAACGTAAATAAAAAAATAAAAAATGGGGAATTCAAATAAAACAGTTGAATTAACATGAGATTAAAAATATATGGAAAGAGGTTCATCCAGGATTGATAAAATGGGATAAAAACTACAATTTTAAGGGGAATGTACTGAATTAGTTCAATGGTTACCAATTAAAAACAGAATAAAAACTAAAAAAGAACCAAAAAAATAGTGAAGAATTAATTTGTGCAAAACTGTGCTTAAATGAAGCAACGAAAAATAAAGAATGGCATTCAGAAAAGTAAAACTAGAGAAGCATGTCTGATTCCTAAAAAAGAAGAGGATAAATCAGTTGTGAGACTCAGACCCCTGCAACAGCAGGCTGCAGCGGGCTGCAGACCGAGCAGGGGCAGGATGAAAGGGGGGGAGAGCAGAAACCAGCTGATTTCTCACCTCCTCCCTACCAGGGGACAAATGCTCCTCTGTTGACGGGTTTTTACCCACCAGTGACTGATTTAAATAAACCAGAAAAAGAAAAAATAATGTTAGGAGGAAAAGGGAAAAAACTTGAATGGAGTAAAACTATGGGGGTTGGTTTGGAAGAAGCTGGAGAGTCATCTAATGTTGCATAGACATTTCCAATGATTGAAGTGCCCAATCCCAGAGCTGGAGAAGATGGCCAGAGGCCTACACTTCTTGTGTTTAGGACCTGGACATTAGAGGATGTTAGGAAGGCAGTGAGGGGAGTTATCTCTCACAGGGAAAATCCACAGGATTTTCATGAGCAAATGATGGAAGTTCAGAGAGCTTATCATCTGAATAGCATTTAATGTCAGCAAGTATGTATGACTGCTATGAAAGCAGTCTGGGCAAAAGTAAAGGGAAAAAGGAATCCTATGAATGATGATGATCCACCTGGTCCTCTTCCGCATAACAGTCTAAGAGTTGATTCAAAGTCTTACACCTTTAGGACAAAGAATTAGAGAAGCCTTTCCAATGAGACCTGATTATGGAAAGATTGGTCAAACTAAACAAAAAGATGGAGAGTTAGTGTCTGATTTTAGAGTCAGATTTGAAGAAGTTTTAAAGTTAACAGTCGACTCATAGGATAGGGTAATGATAATGACGAAGTCCCTATAGGCAGCAGCTGAAACAAGCTTTACTGCAAGCTATGAGACCAGGGGATTGCAGACTAGATAAGGACACTTTACATAGATCTGCCTACAGGAGCGCTACAACAGTTTGTGAATTTTGCTGTTCATGCAGAAAAAGTGATGGTGAATAAAAAGAAATTTAGGAATCAAAGTGAAGATACATTTTGGCAAGAGGAAAGTAGTGATGTGTTTTTTGGAAGGAATGTGAAGAGAGGAAGAAATCGTGGTCGTGGAAAAGGAAATTTTAGATGAAGGTCTAGAGGAAGTAGCAACAGAGGGTCAGAGCAGGTTGATGAATGTTGGATTTGTAGACAGAGAGATCATTGGGAGAGAGAGATTGTCCTGAAAGGAAGAAACCAGATTGATTAGATGGTAAAAGAAATAACAAGATAAAAGATGAATCTGAACCAGAAATTCAACCAATTGGTGATGAATTTTTAGATCTCACTGAAAGAGAAATAGTTTTTGTTGATGGGTCAGCAAAGAAAGATGAAACAGGCAGAAACAAAGTGGGTTTTGCTGTTGTAACTCAAGATAAGGTTTTGAAGGCAGGACCCCTGCCTGGAAATTACTCAGCACAATCAGCAGAGTTGACAGCTTTAACTGAAGCATGCAAACTGTTTAAAGATAAGCCAGTTACGATCTATACTGATAGCCAATATGCGTTTGCTACAGTGCATTTGTTTTGTCAACAGTGGAAGAACAGAGGGTTTAAAACATCAACAGGAAAACCAGTAACGCATGTAGACTTACTGAAAGAATTATTAACTGCTGTAATGTTACCATCTAAAGTAGCAAGATGTAAATGTGAGGGACACACACGAAGAACAGATCATATTTCTAAAGGAAATGCCTTTGCAGATGCAACAGCAAAGCAAGCTGCAACAAAAGATGTAGAAATATGCACAAATGAGGATGTGACTGCAGATGCACCCGCTGATGTTTTAAAAGAAATGCAACACAGTGCACCGAAACAAGAAAAAGATTTATGGTTAAAAAAAAAGGAGTAAAGTTAGAACAAGGTCTTTATGTCAGCACAGAAGGAAAACCTATTTTACCAAAATCCATGTACAAATGGGTAGCAATTTTGAGTCATGGGCCTTGCCATGATTCAACAGGGGGGAGGATGAACTTATTAGAGAAATATTAAACAACTTATGGATTTATGCTCTATAAACTCTATAAAAAAATTTTTTTGTAAACAATGTGTTACATGTATGCATCATAATCCCCAAGGCAATGTTAAATTTAAGAGAGGAAGATTTTCTGAACCACCTTTTCCTTTCCATACAATCCTTATGGATTTTATTGAATTGAATAAAAGCAAAGGATTGAAATATTGTTTAGTGATTATTAATGCATTTTTCAAATGGGTTGAAATTTTTCCATGTGCAACACAAGATGCTATTACAGTAGCTAAAGGTATTTGTAAAAGAATAATCCCAACTTTTGGCATACCACAAGTGATAAGAAGTGATAATGGTACACATTTTGTAAATCAAGTGATAGACAAAATGGCTCAACATCTTTGTATTGATTTAAAGAGACATTGTAGTTATCACCCACAGAGTGCAGGATTAGTTGAGAGAACTAATGGCACTATCAAATCAAAGTTAAAGAAATGCATGGAAGAGACAAACAGACAGTAGCCTGACTGCATAGACTTAGTTCAGCTAAGCATGCGTATCACAGGCACAGCAGGTCAACCTTTAACGCCTTTTGAAATGTTGTATGGACGTTCTTATAGGTTACCAGACCTTGATCCTACACAGCAACATTCTCCAGATGATGATGCAAATTTAGTGGATTATTTGAGAAAAATGTTTACCACTAAAGATGTGCAAAGGACAAATCAAGTGCCAGATTCCTTTTTATCTCCACAGGACACTTCACCAGTGCAGGTTGGTGACTGGGTGTTTGTGAAGGCCATAAAAAGGAAGTGTTGGTCCAGCCCACGGTGGGAAGGGACATTCCAAGTCCTGCTGACTACACCAACAGCTGTAAAGATTGCTGAAAGGACGTTTTGGATCCACCTGTCACACTGCAAGAAAAAGCATCTGGGTGAGGCTAATTCCAACTGCTAGGTGGGGAAGTCTGACTACAAAGGGAGGCAGCTGTATAGAAGCTGCTTGTCTCAAAGTCAGCGAAGCAGGGGAATCCACCTAGTTTTAGGGAAGAAAGCACACCAGATCTCTTTTGCACTACACGGATCCTACACTGTTAGAGGACTTGAGGAGGTGATGTGCTAGTAACCTCTCCCTCCCGAAGATAGGCACATATCCACCATGGCGTGTCCAACTGGGCTAAGAGACAGTTTATTTTGTTTACTGTTCCTGCTATTCCTGACAGGAGCCACCACAAGGATTTGGTTCTTTTGGAATCATTATCCACCTGCAAGAAGAACCACCAACGAGGACAGACTAAACATTTCTCGACGATGGCTGAGTATTGATGAACATGATGTTTTGAATAGTTCAAAAATGAACATAACTCACCTGTATATGACAAATTCTTGGTATAGGTGTAATGTTTGGCGAATCAAGCTATTGCTCTTGTAATGTCCCTGGCGCTGTCCGTAGTTCTGATTTACGACTGTCGCAAAGCAGTATATTAAAGTACGTCATCTGAACGGCTCCCTCGTCTCGTGAATGTTTCTTATAAACCTTACCAGCAGGAATTAAGATACATTACATGGTGTCAGAAGTGGGATAAGAACAGTAAGAAACCTACGCAGCCATGACTATGCAGTTTGACCACCCAAGAATAGACTGGGAAGCGGAGGATTTATTCCAAGAGTTTGAAAGGTTTAGCAGCCACGTTAGCTTCGTGTTCGCGGGTCCTCTGTCTGCGCAAGAGCCCAAACAGAAGGCGGGCTGGCTTGGAACGTGGCTTGGCGAGCAAGGGAGAGAAATCTACAAAACGCTCCAGTGGGCTGACGGTGAAAAGGATGATCCAGTTAAAGTCCTGGACAAATTTGCAGCCTACGTAAGACCTTGGAAAAACAAGAGGATCGCGAGGCATCGCTTCAAGCAGAGGAAACAAGGAGCAACGGAGACATTCGACCATTTTGTGAAAGACTTGAAACTTCTATTGCTGGATTGTGAGTATGGTGACCCAGATGACATGCTCGTGGATGCCATTATTGCTGGTGTGAGGGAAAAACGTGTCAAGGAAAGACTTTTGGACAAAGGTGAGGAGCTGACACTAGCTAAAGCTATAGAAATCCCTCAACAGTTTGAAATGTCACAAACACAGATGAGAATTGTGAGAGAGGAGGACACACAGGTGTCAGCAGTGTCAAGCAAACCAAGATTTAATGCACAAAATAAAAAGGCTCACACTCAGTGGCAGCAAAAACCCACACAACCAAGGCAAAATGTGCAAGGTAAAGCAAAAATGTGTTCCAAATGTGGGAAAGACCCCAAACACAAGTGGAGTAAAGGTGTATGTCCAGCTAAAGGATCAATCTGCTCATGCTGTAATAAGCCAAACCACTGGGCATCAGTTTGCCGCAGTCGCATGGTGAGTGCTTTAAATGTGGAGTCAACAAATGACGAGTGTGAGGAGGAAATACTGGACATCAACCTCACTACAGATGCAGTTCCTATAGCAACATTAGTGGAAGATAAGTGGTTAGTGGACACTGACATCCTGTCTAAGAAGGTGCAGTTCAGGATCGACACTGGTGCAAGATGTAACACGCTCACTCTAAACTGTTACCAATCCCTAAACCACAAAGGTGAGCTTAAAACGTCTAAAAGAGTGCTCAAAACCTACTCCAACCACAAAATAAAACCAATTGCATCAGTTGACCTCCCGCTAAAATACAAAGCACACAAGGCCAAAGCAGAGTTTGAAATAGTTGACATTGCACATGAAAATGTGTTGAGCGGCACAACAGCAGAGGCACTGGGCCTTATCATGAGACTACACACTCTACAAGATGCTGCTTCAAACAAAGCAGGCGAAGTTGGAAATGAAGCTACAACGCCAGACACCTGTCGGGCTTGAGAACTTCCCAGAACTGACTCATACTACAGGAACACTACCAGGTAAATACACAATAAAAATTGATCCAGATGCCAAGCCTGTTATACATCCTGTGTGCCGACAGCCTGTTGCACTCAGAGCTAAGATAGTGAAAAAACTGCATGAAATGGTGCAAGATGGCTATATCACAAAGGTTGACCAACCAACCGACTGGGTGAGCTCTATGGTAGTAGTCACAAACAAAGACAAGCTTAGAATCTGCATCGATCCAAGCGACCTGAACAATGCTATAAAGCGAGAGCATTATCCCATGCGCACAATAGAGGAAGTTGTGTCGACAATGCCCAATGCCAAGGTCTTCTCGGTCCTAGATGCAAAATCAGGCTTTCTCCAGATTGAGCTAGATGACCCATCGTCATTCCTAACAACCTTCAACACACCCATTGGAAGATTCAGATGGTCGAGACTACCATTTGGTATCAAATGCGCTCCTGAAATATTCCAGCGCATTATGGATCAAATGCTAGAGGGCATTGGTGGAGCCACAAGTGTGATGGATGACATCCTCATAGCAGCGCCAACCCTAGCAGAACACAACAAAATTCTAAAGCAGGTTGTGCAGCGAGCCACGACTTATAATTTGAGGTTAAACTTCAATAAATGCCACATTCGTCAGTCAGCTGTACCTTATGTGGGACACTTAATAACAGCTGATGGGCTAAAACCAGACCCAGTGAAAACTGAAGCTGTTAGGTGTATGCCGCCCCCTACAGACAAGGAAGGTGTCCGACGGTTCCTGGGTTTTGTGACATATCTGTCAAAATTTATTCCGAACCTCAGCGAAATCGACGCACCACTAAGGCAGCTTACAAAAAGAGATGTGGAATTCATGTGGCAACCAGCGCAGCAACAAGCCTTTGAGAAGCTCAAGGATGTTTGCACGAACCCCCCTGTACTGAAGTTCTTCGATGTGTCAAAACCTGTGGAAATATACTGTGATGCAAGCAGCACCGGACTCGGAGCTGTGCTGATACAGGACGACCGACCAGTAGCCTTTTCATCACGGTCAATGACAGATGCAGAGACGCGTTATGCGCAGATTGAAAAGGAGATGCTCTCCATTGTCCATGCCTGCACCAAGTTTCACCACTATATTTTTGGAAAACATGTCACAGTATTCAACGACCACAAGCCACTCGAGGACATCTACAAAAAGCCGCTGCTGTCCACACCACTGCGTATCCAAAGAATGCGCTTGCGACTTCAGTGGTATGACATCACAGTCAGGTACAGGAGAGGCAAAGATATGGAACTGCCAGACACGCTGTCTCGAGCTCAATTGTCAGACAAAACGCCAGAGGCAGGAGGTCTAGAGTGTGTCTCCATGATCAACTTTCTGTCTGTGAGTGAAGAGAAATACTCTGAGCTGCAGACACGAACTAACAATGAACTGAGTCTGCTCCAACAGGTCATTCAGCATGGCTGGCCGGAACACAGAAGAGAGGTGCCGACCCCTGTGCAGCCATACTGGGACTCAAGAAGTCAACTAGTGGTAACAGATGGCATTGTCTACAAAGGTATGCGTATTGTTGTTCCCCCCACCATGCAAACAGACATGCTTCGCCTCATACATCAGTCCCACTTGGGAATGGTGAAAAGCAAACAGCGTGCACGCGAAGTGTTATACTGGCCAGGTATGAGCGCCGAGATTGAAAACATGATCAGAAGCTGCCCAAAGTGTGCGGAAGTGCAAAACCGACTCCCCAAACTTCCTCTAATGCCAACAGAAACACCGGAACTTCCTTTTGAAGTAGTTGGCTCCGATCTGTTTGAGTTTGAGGATAAGCATTACATCGTACTCGTGGATTATTATTCAAAATTCATTGAAGCAGACAAGCTGAAAGATCAGCGCAGCAGCACTACTATTGAGGCACTAAAAACTCAGTTCAGCAGGCATGGCATCCCTGCCATCCTAAGAACAGATAATGGTCCACAGTATACATCAGCAGAGTTCAAGGAATTTTGCCAAAGCTATGGAATCCAGCACAAAACATCATCACCACACACTCCACACTCTAATGGTGAGGCGGAAAGGGCAGTACAAACTGTTAAAAGACTGTGGAGCAAAGCAAAAGACAAATATCTCGCATTATTGGACTACCGCACAACACCACTCGAGTCTGTAGGACTGTCACCTGCTCAGCTGCTAATGGGCAGGAGATCTCGCAACAACTTGCCTACAGCCAGAGCACTGCTCAAACCCACGTCCTATGATTCCAATAAAGTGAAATGGTTACTAGACAAGACAAAACATATCCAGAAGCATTACCACGACAGAAGAGCGGTCAGCACCAAGCCAGAGTTACAACCCGGAGATGAGGTCAGGATGGCGCCACACCCTGGAAACCAAAAATGGTCCCCAGCAGTGGTCGTCCGACCACACAGTGCTCCACGCTCCTACATTGTGGACAGTGAGGGCAAGCTGTTCCGTCGAACCAGACAGCATCTCTGCACGAGCACAGCTGCTGCCAATATATAGCGCCATACCATGCCCAACGAGGAGCCCTGGTGTGAACCTGCAGGGACGCCAGAAGCTAAGGAGGAGCAGTGTGCAGTGGCACCCTCAGAGCTACCATCTCAACCCTCAGTGGTTCCCCAGTGTTCTACATCACAAAGGAGCGAACCATATCGCACCAGACGTGGCAGAGCTGTAAAGCCACCTGATAGACTAGACTTGTAATCCGGCTACATCCAGTGCCAGATAGTAGTCAGGGACAGACGTGACGCAGACGTCTGATGGAAGTGACGTGCTGGTAACCTCTCCTTCCTAGATTAGTTCATAAATGCTGGAAAGCTTGTTTATGATTATTATTTATGTTTTGTTGGGTTATTTCAGAACATTCGAGCTCCATGTTAGAGCACTAAGACAGCCTTTATTTTGTTACTGTTGATGATCTTATTTATGTTATTTTATTACTGAGAAAAGGGGATGTAATGTTTGGCAAATCAAGCTATTGCTCTTGTAATGTCCCTGGCGCTGTCCGTAGTTCTGATTTACGACTGTCGCAAAGCAGTATATTAAAGTACGTCATCTGAACGGCTCCCTCGTCTCGTCAATGTTTCTTATAAACCTTACCAGCAGGAATTAAGATACATTACATAGGTATGTTATGTTACTGGCTAAAGAAAGGAATAGATCTGATTGCTATGTTTGTTCTGTAATTCCAGCTTCATCCCTACATCCTAATTTGCAGGCAAAGCAATTTTCTGCGTGGAAAAACGACTGTGTTTTTGAATATAGTACCAGAGGGTATATTAGTACTGGAGCCGTTACCACTTCAAATGGTACTCTTGTAAGACCGAGTTGTAAGAGTTTGTATCAGTTTAAAAAACTGAAATTGACAAAATCATTAGCTCCATATGCTAGTGTGGAACCAGGAACTGTGTTTCCACATTGTGTAACTAACAATGGCACAGAATTTTTAGGAACTTTGCCGACGAAGATGTGTCATGAACTTCTTGTTCCCTTCACAGTCCAGATAATCAATGACAGAGTTTCCCATGGTTATGCAGTTCCCTGCCCTGGAGGACGTTGTGTTGGATCTAATCCAGATTTAATTCCAGGTAACAATGGTACTTATGTGGTTCATCAAATGTTTTGGTTATGTGGGCAGGCCCTCTACCTCAGTCTGCCTAGAGACTGGAGTGGGATTTGTGTTTCTGTAAAGGTCACAGGTCACACTTTCATAGTTTCTGCAGTCCATGAGCCTCACCTGCGTCACAGACGTAACCTTAGTGATGTCAAGCCACATGATTCCATTTGGGGATCAGATGTACCTGAAGACCATGAACACTGGAATACTGGGGAAAAGGTAACTATGGCATTGTTTCCCTGAGTGGGAAATGCTACAAACGCTCTCAGAATTGAGACCATTGATTATTGATTAGGTTTATTTTTGAACGCTACAATTAAAGCATTTAAAGGCTATAATGAAGAAATGTCAAGCATGAAACTTATGGTTCTACAGAACAGATTGGTTTTGGACTTATTGGTTGCTCAGGAGGGAGGTGTTTGTAAAATGTTAAATGACAACTGTTGTACATTTATTCCTGACAACACTGATGAAGGTCACAGCATCACAGAAGCATTACATCAACTTGAAAAGGTTCAGCAGGCAATGCAGGATGACAGGAAACCCCAATCTTGGGATTTCTTCTCCTGGTTTGCTTTTGGTTCCTGGTAGCAACTTTGTTAAAAATAGTGACACCTATTCTTATGGTACTGATCATATGTTGTGTGTTCACTATGTGCATTTTTCCTTGTTTTCAATCTATGATTTCCAGAGCAGTGAATGGTGGAGTACAAAGTGTTCTTATGAGTCAAGAATACAACTTGTTATTAAAGGGAGAACAAGATGACTGTAATGATTTTGAAATTGAAATTACTTGAAAAAAAAAAAAAGAACTTCTCATCTGAGTGTAAATTGAAAGTGTTATGAAAATGAAGATGTCACAGAAAACTGAAAAGAGATGTGATATTGGATGTGAGATTTTGACATTTATCAATGATAAAAAGGAGGGAGTATGTGAAGGAATTTGTTTTATTATTATCATTGCTTAAATGTATTTGGTTAAATGTATGTTTAAATGTTAACTCAGATTGACCTTTTTACCTCTTCTGAAAACAGTTGTGTGTTTGTTCATCTGCTTCTCATCCCCCACCCAGGATGAGGGGTTTACGACACACTGTCCTCAGCTGATAAGGGATACTGTTTGAACTTAGAATCCAACCAAAAGGGTCATTTGACGACACCCCCTAATGAACTTTTTGTCTTTGTCTTGAAAATGTTACCTCCTTCTTGTGTTCTTAATAAAAGCAGCACGAGGAGAGGCAGACCTTTGAGAAGAGAAGCGTGGTAGACGTTTTCTGTCACTCTTGCTCCTCTCCCTCGTGCATGAGAAACTTGATTCTTGTTGTGGTTTGTTGTTTATAATTGTGTTTTTCTTTAATGTCTAGATGCATTTATCTGACATACTTTCAGTGCAACCCGAACAAGATCAGACATACAACAAATACACATACAGTTCGAGTTTTACTGAGGCAGCTGCAGCGACTGCGCACCTTTTTCTTAGGATGGGTAAAGATGGTTACAATAGGTGGGCAGGGTGATGATTGGTGACAAAAAAAGTCGTATCTCAACACTGTGATACAATGTGTAGATACAAGAAAAAAAACACCGTCTGAACACAGAAGCACATATTCTCACGGCCACGCAGTACACAAGGATCACTGGGAAGGTTGGATAGGGGGGGTGGGGCCCCCCCCGGGCCCCCCCCCTGTGTTACACTCCGGTCGCAGCTGCTCCTCACGGGCGCTCGCGTCTCCACGAGTGCTCACTCGGGGGCGGGGGATGAGTTCCGAGGAATGTCGAGGTCAAACTGCAGAGGACTTAGGATCAGAGCAGACGACTCCCGTTTAAATACGAGGAGGGGAACTGGGACCAATCAGGGGACCACATAAAGCTGGTCCTCTCTGCCTCCCGTGGACCACATGATTGGTACCAGTTTGGCTGGTCCATAATGTCACGGAGGGGGTTGAGGGAGTACCCAGATGTAGAGAGGAGGCGGCAGCAGGTTTAATAGGAACTTAAACAACAACTAAGAATAAAACGCACTACTGCTGAACAGGCAAGACAACTGGAGACTCAAAAGATACTAAAACGGGGAACATCAGAACTAACACCAGACTATAGACCAGTACAGGAGGGAGGGAAAGACAGGACATAAAAACGTACAAACGAGACACAGGTGACAACAATGAGGGCAGATAGGGACCAAAAGTAAAACTCAATACTCCAACAAAACAGGAAACCTTTCAAAATAAAACGGGAAACTGAAACTCAAACATGACAGAACAAAACACAAAAGCAAGAGAAGTAAAGCATAACAGGTCTTCAATGTTTTTCTGGTCAAGGACACTTGCTAAGAGAAAAAAAGCAGACTCCCCCTTACATCTAGTAAAAAAATATGTTGCAGACGAATCATATGAATCAATCACTTGTTAGATGTATTTGTCAGCACAACCATCAGCGTTGTGTGAATAAAATTGTTTTTTCACATTATCTTTTTAAATTAATATTTGTAACTATGTGTACCCTATTTTCTAAAAATTTACCCACATAATCTCCAAATATTTAGAAAACTACCATTGGTTTTTGATTTTTTTCAAGTCTTTGACCCTGTGGTATAAAATGTAGTCACTTTTTCATGCTCTGCCTCACTGTTGGAGAACTGCATACAGTGCTCTGACTGCTGCCTACAGCCAAGACTGGCCTGCTCTGACCAGTCCCTTGAGATGCAGTTGGGGCTTCTAACTTTTTGCTAAATCGCAAAGCTTGAGCTGTGCGAATGGCCAGGGCTGATAGTTCCTGTACAAAAAAAAATTAAAGAAAAGCTTTACCTGCATTTTCGGATATCTGGGGCATTATTTCATCTGATATGAAAGCAGTAGAAAAAGAGGGGGTCTAGTACTTTACATCTACTCTTATCACTTTTGACAGCTGATTTCCCCCATCATGTTTTCCTGTGACTGCTACAAAACAGCCTAAAAAGATTCTAATGTTTGGAATTCTTGTCATTATGTCATTGGAAGGAAAGGTACGGGCATTATAAGTGGCTGTCTGATATTAAACAGTGGATTCACATCTGTTATCATATTTAGAAAAATGCTGGTTTTATGAATGTTAATTTTGTTGCACATATCCACCTCGTCATGCCCGGGTAGTGAAAATACTGTCTGACTTTAACCTGGACCGTGTTTACATGTAAAGGCAACATATGGAACAGCTAACTAGCTAGTTAGCATAGCATCAATGTGTAACGTCGTCTCCAAATCCATACTTTTTTATTAAACTTTCTTTTGCTGCTGTAAATCTGGCATGTTTATCCCCCCGTTCCGTCAGAATCAGGTTACAAACCTACAGCTGGCTTGTAGCCGTTAGCCATTCGCACCAGCTTCACTCATAGGCAGACAACTTAACTTGCGTCTGAAGCCATCTAGTTTTGAGGTCTCTAGGCTGCAGTTACTCGTATTTTATGTGACGGGCTGGTAGCCAGGTATAAAACTTAACAACACCAGAAGTATCCACCTGCTTTCAACCGTTTTAACGATATGACCGCACATCATTTAAGCTAAACTAATTTGCGGTGGTGTGCTCCTTAAACGACTCGACTGAAATTTTAAGCATTTAAACACGTCAATTGGCAAAGGAGAACACTTCAACTTATTATTCAATAACATTACAAGATTTACAATGAGGGAATGGTCAAACAAATACAATACCTACAGGCTGATACTGATCTTGTTCAGCAGACCTCTCTGCCATGCTCGCCGCTCGCGTACTTTCAACTGCTGTACTGAACAGCTTTATCAGTTTGAAAGTGAGGAGAAAGTCTAAGGGGCATTTGATTGGCTGAAAGCGAACACACCTGCTTTGATGATGAGTTTGATTGCCAGATTCATTAGCCAATGGTGACATTCGTTGACCTGCTCCCTGAGGGGAGTCCCAATATTCACCGCAGAGATTTCTCTCACAAATGTGGGGAGATTCACAAATGAGAGAGGGTTTGTGAATGCACATTCTGAAATTTAGCATTATCTGTGAGTTCACATCACAAGTGTACCTAAAAATTATGTTTGTGAAGCACCTATTGTGCATTTTTGATACATATATAGTAAATTTCTGAAATATTGATTGTGTTTTTTAAAAAAAGCAGCGTGCATATTTGTGAGAAACACTTAATGTGCATGTGTGAAACATTCAGTGTGCAGGTGTTTGTGAAACACAGGATGTGAATGTGTGAAACCTTTAGTGTACATTTACAAATATATATTGCACGTTTGCATCAAATGACATTTGTGAATTAGAGTGTGTACATTTGTGACACAGACCGTGTGCAATTCTGAATTATGAGACTGTTCTGGCCTCATACATCTAAAGCAGCTATGAGGTCTACTGTACAACACAAGAACCCAAAGAAAACATCTGTACAGGGTGGAGACATGATGGACCGAAAGAGCAGCTCGACGATCTCACACATAGAACTGTATCACATAGAAAAAGATCTGCTGAAGGTTTCTAACATGGTTTCAAACATTTTTCAGTTTTGCTGCTTTGATCTTCATGAAGTTCTCACCTGCAAATCCAGAACCACGGGACTGTCAGGTTCTCCTCCCTCTGCTGTGATTGGCTGATCAAAGTTCTGTTTGATCTGGTGAACTGACAAGTCAACAGGCTGCCACCTTAACAGACAATTAAAGGTGGAACCACAGTGTTTCTATGAACATGAGAAGTGCTGTGGACCAGTTTCTGATTCTGACCCGGTTTGTGGGTAGAATTATGTTTAAATGCTAAAAATAAAAAACAGTTCTAAAGGTTTCAAATGTTTAAGTTGTAGACTTATTTAAACATTTACACATGTACATATTCACTGAAATAATGTTAAAGTCAGAGATGAAGTCGCTGTTCTGCCTAAAGAACCGGAAGAGTCCAGAAGTCATGGTGCAGTAAGACAGTTCAGCACAGCTGCTGAAGGTCATCAGAAGTCAGATTTCTATTCCTTCACTCTGAAACTGGTTTGAAGAAATTTGAATCAGATTAAATCAAATCCAACGATTTAGATCAGATCAAAGGATTTTTACAGCAGTTAAGGTCATCATTTTGTTTGATCAGAAGATTATTGATCAGAGAATAACTTCCTCAGGTACCATCATTTCTGTGGAGTTGACCTTTTGGACATAAAGCAGCAGATCTTCATGTTTCAGAGCTAAAATCCAAGAAAACCTGAAAGAATTTTCAGTAAATCTGTGAGTTCTGCCTCCCCACCTTGCTGCTCATAGATGCAGCTCTAGATGCTTTTATTCTGGTGGGGTTTGATAAACTGAAGAGACGCAGACAGAAAGAAGATGTGGAAAAATGACAAATAATGGAGAGAAACCTGGAAATGACTGTGTATATGTGTATGGTGTATATGGTGTATATGCTTATCCATACTTCTGTCCACTTAAGTATCTGCCCAACGTCAACACTCTACCTCATTGCTACTTCTTGCACATCTGACATCTTTGCACACAAACTTTGGAAATTTCTTATTACAGGTTATATTTGTACACTTGTACATATTGATCTATTTTATATATAATATTACATATTATATATAATGTAATATAGTTCGTTATTTTCATCTGGCACTGAAATGGTGATGCTCAATGTCATTGTACAATGACAATAAAAGTCTCTGTCTGTCCCTCCCTCCTTGTGAAGCTCAGCAGCTCCTTCATCACCACCATCATCATCATCAGGCACATGAACCATCTGTTGTTCAATAAAGTTTATTTGAATGATGTTCCAGATTAAATATGAAGAACAGCAAAGAATCTTCCAGACCAGAACAGGTGATTGAAGGACAGACCTGATCCAGAACCACAGAACCCCAGAAAGAAGTGAGAGGTTCTGGATCAGGTTCTACAGTTGCTGGGTCCACTTGTGGATCCGGTTCAGATCAAAAAGAACGTCTGTCTGCAGGAACATATGAATTGCAGCCTCAGCTGGCAAACACTCAGGAACCCTCTTTGGACTGAACCAGACTGAACCGGTTTAAACTGGACCGACCTAGGGCCTTCCTCTTGTAGTAGATGAATCCAGCCAGAGACAAGACCAGACCCAGAATCAGTCCTGAAGCTCCGATGGCAAGTTTGTTCTTCTCTGACTCTGGCATGGATGGATCTGAAGACACACAGATATTACAGACAGCTGAGACACCGACAGGTGAGACACAGAAAGATGTCTCATCTGATAAGGGCAATGACTTCTTAATTTCTTTTAATGAAAAGGTTGCTGCTTCCAGAGCTTTGATCGTCCAACCTGAACTTGACCCTGCTGTTTTGTTCCCTTGCTCTGCTGGTAATGAAAAGAATGACCCTTTTTTTGTAGAGGATGTGGTGGGTCATTTGAAGCCTTCTTGCTCCACAGGTGATCCTATTCCTGCGCGATCTTTTAAACAAATATTTCCAAGTATAGCTCTGAGTTTTCTTAACATTATAAATAGTAGTCTGTCCTATTTTGTGGTTCCTGTTAAACTTAAACATGTAGTAGTTCAACCTCATAAGAAAACTGGTCTGGACCACTCTGTGTTAGCCAACTGTGTTAACCATCTCTAAACTGCCACTTCTTTTCAAAATCTTAGGGAGGATTGTCTTGTCAGCTACAGTCGTTTCTGGAAGAAAAGGACTCTTTGGAGATCTTCCAGTCTGGCTTGAAGGCCCTCCGCATCACAGAATCAGCTCTACCATGGTCTTCACTGATGTCGTGATGGCATGTGATGCTGGTGACCATGTTGCTCTGGTTCTGTTGGACTTAACTGCTGCTTTTGATACAGTGGACCACAAGACTTTAATATCTCGTTTAAACCACCTAGAGAGCATTTGTGGAACAGCACGTGACTGGTTCAGGTGTTATCTGGCTGATAGGGGGGCACAAGACGACTCCGCATCCAAGATGCTCACACAAAAAGACCTGTCATGTGGGGTCCCTCAGGGTTCAGTTGTAGGTCCACTGCTGTTCTCACTCTACCTGTTGGCTTTATCCTTCGGAGACACAACATTGCCTTTCACTGCTGTGCTGATGATTGCTTAGATGTACTTACCTTTAAAAAAGAATGATGGCTTCTCATCATTCACTCCTGGATTGCCTTGAGGACATAAAAGTTTGGTTGGCCCTGAATTTCTTTAATTTGAATGAAAAGAAAACAGAGGTCATAATTTTTGGACCTAGGGGCCCTTGTGAGTCCACTTTTGCTGACCTGGAGCCACTGGGATCATATCCTAAACCCACAACTACCAACCTTGGTTTTAAAATTGACAGTGATTTTAAATTGAAGGGCCAGATTAGATTAGTCGTGAAGCCCTGTTTCTACCACTTAAGACGATCGGCAAAGGTGAAATCTTTTCATTCCAGGCTGCATTCAGAAACTCTGATACACGCGTTCATCACGTCCCGCCTGGACTACTGCAATGGACTGAATCCGTTCTTGCTCTTTCGTCTGCAGCTGGTTCAACACGCTGTGGCTCGACTTTTAACTGGGACTCGTAAAAGAGGGCACATTACCCCAGTCCTTGCATCACTCCACTGGCTGCCTGTGATTTATATAGTTCATTTTAAAATTAATCTGTACATTTTTAGGTGCATACATGGTCTTGAGCCTCTGCACCTCTCTGAACTTGTTCACCTTTATTCCCCCTCTCGTTCCCTCATGTCAGCCACCCTGCTACTCCAGCAGGTACCGTGGTCCAGGAGACAGCTAAAATGGAACAGGGCTTTCTCTGTTGCTGCTCCTCAACTGTGGAACAACCTCCCTCTGAACGTTAGAATTGCCCCCTCAGTGACAACTTTTAAAACCCACCTTCAAATCCATTTTTATTCTCTAGCTTTTAACCCCAGCAAGACTTAGTTTCTTTCTTAGATCTTTGTTGGTTTAAATATGTCTGTCATATTGGTGCCTGTTTTGTTTTTAGCTTTTTTTTTAAAGATGTACAGCACTTTGGTCTCGGTTGCAGTTGTTTTAAAGCACCTTTTAAATAAAGTTGATGATGATAATGAAAGACAGGTGACACACAGACAGGTGAGACACATATTGGTGAGAAAGAGACAGATATTTACCCCAATCAGTGATGAGGGGATCCTTCAGGCTGGCGTGTTCCACCCTACAGGAGATTTTCTCTCCAGACCTGCAGCCAAAATCAGACTGGATCAAAGTGGATCAGAAACTCCTCTAGAACCGTTAGAACCAAACATTTAGATCCATTCTGGTGTTCTTGTTAAACCCTACATTGTCTCACGTGGTGGACCAGAACTGCCATGAAAGGTTCTGGGTCCTGAAGGTCACTTCCCGACAGGAGCTGAACGTGCGGTCAGAGTACGGCCGCTCAACCTCTGTGACGGGGGAGAAAACCCAGGAGCAGGAAGGAACAACTAAGATCCAAGAATCCAAACAAAAGGCTTTAATGCCAAAAGCAAACAGACTTTAACAGGAGCATAGATAAGGCGGAAAAAGCTTGAAAAGGAGCGACACTGCTCCTCTCCACGCTCCCACTCTGCCAACCCCCTTTGCTTGGCTCGGCCGGTCAAGAAGCTCAGAGCAAAAGCCACCTTGCTCTGTTTGGGATTCACTGGGATTATAGTAAAAGTGAAGGCGGCAGGAGGTGAAAAAATGCCTGGCAGTCCTCAGCAGCTCCATCAAACGGCCGGGGATCACCTGGTCGGGTTTAACTGAGCTGAGATGAGGGAATGTGATCCAGCCTAGAGAGACGCTACTGGAGTTGTTGCATGCCAGACATGTATCTCCAAATCTCCTGAGCCAGGACCCGACAGCTCCTCACCGGTGGCTGAATTTCCTTTGGTGGAAGGGCCAGGTCCCTCAGGTGCAAACTTCCTGCTGGGTTGGTCATGGTCGGATCATGTGATAGTTAGGCCAAGGGAGAATACCCAGGAGCAGGAAGGAACAACTCGGATCCAAGGATCCAAACAAAAGGTTTTAATGCCAAGAGCAAACAGACTCGAACAGGAGCATAGATACAAAGACGATCCGACATAGACAATAGAACAAACACACCTTAAATAGGGAGTAAATCAAATGCAGAACAGCTGTGACTCTCACGGGAGACCTCAGGAGGGTGGGGCCTCCATGAGAAATCAGCTTGTCACACAAAGTAAAACCAATTTATAACAACCTCACGTCCACTAAAGACAGGAAGCATCCTGGATAACTCCGCCCATCCCCTCCACCTGCTCTTAGACCAATACAGGAGGTCACGTCAGAGAGACAAAGACTCCCCGTAATCAGAACTGAGAACCCAAAAGTCCTTCCTCCTTTTGGCAACAAAGGTCTAGAACTGCTTGATGGAAAACAGTCTCAGAGAAATGTACTTCTACACATGAATAATTTAACTATACATCCATCCTTTTGCTACACATTAATACTTTAAACACTGCAGATTTGTCTGGATATTGTAAAGAACCTCTAGCTCTATTCTTTTTCTGACTGTAGGAAGTCAGTGACAGCAGCTCTGCTGTAAATACTATTTCCTACTAGTTCCATCAGTATTCAGATTCTGATGGAACAGCTGATTTTAACAATCCTTCAGAGTACAGTTCTAGACTGACTTCCTGGTTCTGTCCCTGGACTCACCTGGGAGTGTACTCCAGGTGGGAGTGGATCTGGTAGTACCAATCCCCATCCTCCAACTCAGTGGTTGAGGTGACATCAGAGGAGACCTCCTCCTGATCTCGGAGCCAGCTGACCTTGATGTACTTGGGGTAGAAGTCGTAGACGCTGCAGACCAGCATGGCCGGATGGTGACCACCAGAGGATGTCACAGACTCAATCATGACTGAAGGTTTGACTGAAAAATGGAGGCTTCAGTTTAATGTTTCCAGACTGTTTCCGCGCAAATCGGTACAAATCATTATGTAATGTCACAGAGTCACCAGCAGAGGGAGCTGCTCATCCATCTGAGAACGTTCCTCAGAAGGACCCAGTTCCTGAACAGAAACTGATTTCTAGCAGAAGTTCTGTTCCAAAATATCTTCAGTCTGAAAATATCCCTTCTTCTTCCCTCTGTGACGTGTGATACGTGCATGTGAAGCTGCATGACTTTGACACACGAGTGTCAGACACATAAAACCCAGATTCATACAGATTCAATTTCTGTTCAACATGAAAATAACTAAAGTTTTATCAAAATCTTTGAAACTTTATTGACATTCAGAGAACAGAAAAGCCCCATTTGTGGATTTTGTCTTTATTCTTTACAGATCTGAGTTTAGTAGATCTGTTCTCCTGTGAGAACATCACAGGTTCTCTGATGGAGCATGAATCATGGAGGAGAACAAACTGAAGAACCTGATCAGTTTTAAATAAACACACAAGTGTGATCACGTGATCAGAGGAAAACATTAAAGTTGACGCAGAAAATCTACATGTTTTTCATCAAAAATGGATTTTTCTCACATGAAGGTTTTTTCATTTCTTTAAATCATTAAAATGTTTTAAATAAAATAATCAAATCTGTAGTTTATTTATATTTTTCATTTTGAACAGAAAAAATAAACAGTTTTACAAATAAAACTTCCTTAAAGCAGACAGAACCTTTTCTTAGAAAGGGTTTCTATGGAAACAGGTGTACATATTATGGTCTGTTTGTTTTAGTTTGAAGTGAATCAGAAAATTTCAGTTTATAAAAATCCTGAAAACATGAAAAACTCTGACTCACCGGATTTAGTCAGAATATTCAGATAATCAAGATCAATGTTGGTTTTGCAGAGTCTCTCCTTATCAGCTCTCCTTTCTCTCAGTCCTTCAAGATCTTTGTTCCAGTATCCTGCAGCCATCACTCCAAACTTCGTGTATCCAACATATTTCCCCAAACTGCTGCTGAACCTGATGACCTCTTCTTTGTTGTAATGCTTTGAATAAATATACTCAATGTCTTTCATATCAGAGGAGTTAAACAGACAACGGTGCATGTCATACTCTAAAAATCCATCTGAGGACGAAACGGGAAGGAACATCAGAGATGATCAGAGGATTATTGATTATTGAATTGATCATCAATCGTAGTATTGATAATCACTTAAGCTACCTGCAGAGTACAGAGTGAGGAAGAGGAGGCAGAGAGATGAAAAGTCCATGTCTGTGTTTTCTGTCAGACTGAGGACACAGACTGAGAACAACTGATAAACACGTGACCACGGTGTCAGCTGTTACCAGGCAGATATCACAGTAACAGGGCTCGGATCTCAGATGGAGACCTCAGCAAAACCTTTCCTCACAGGTTCTGGTTCTTCCTCACAGGTTCTGGTTCTTCCTCAGACAGTTCTTCACTTCTAGAACCTCACAGCTTTTCGCCTGAACAGAAAAACTTTCACACTGAACATTTATGAGAATGTTACTGCAGTCCCTCTTACAAATGGTAAATGGCGTATACTTGTATAGTGGTTTTCTACCTACAAGGACAATGCGCTTTTACAGTCACCGACCCATTCACCCAGTCACACATTGGTGGCTCCTCCGCTGCCAAACACAGGCGCCCGCCTACCACCAGGCAAGGTGGGGTTCAGTGTTTTGCCCAAGGACACTTCGACTCATGGGCGTGCAAGACGGGAATTGAACATGCAACCTTACGATCATGGTTCGACTGCCCTACCGCTGCACCACGGCCGCCCAACAAGCAGACAACTTTCATCTGAACTTTTAGTCTCCACATAGACTCGTGTGCACGTGTTCCTCTCTTCAGTCCTCATTGACGGGAAGAAGACGTCAGCTGAAGGTTGGAGGATGAAGTTCTCAGAACATACAGAATCTAACCCTCATAAAACTTCATGAGGCTTCATGTGTAAACCCTCTCACTGTCAGGACTGTGTCCACTCTGGTTTCTGGTCTAACCTTTTAAAGTTCTGGTTGTCCTTTGGTTCAGTTTTATGTTTCTGGTTCCTTCAGAGCAAGAGATCCTTTTGGGTCCAGTTCCATCATTTGAGGAACGAAGGCAGGGAACATCCTGGACACGTCGCCAGTCTGTTGCATAGCCACAATCACACACCCATGCACTACCTCATATGGACAATTTAGAGTAACCAATTAATGTATGAGGCATGTTTTCGGATGGTAGGAGGAATCCGGAATCCCTGGAGAAAACCCACACATGCACGGGCAGAACATGCAAACTCCACAGAAAGGTCCCCCATAGATGTTCTGTTTCAGGTCCCCCAGACGGAACCGGGGGCCTTCTTGCTGACTGACATTTTCACCACCATCTTCATCATGTCTGTGTGTAACATGTGGGTCCCCACCAGCTTCAAATCTGCTACCATAATCCCAATTCCTAAGCAGTTAAATGTCACACGTCTAAATAACAACAGACCCGTGTGGATGAAACTCATCTGCTGGACTATTTAAACATGTAGTTGTAGAGTTAGATTAGCTAATTCTCTCTAAGGATTCTGGTACATTGACTGTCCGTCCTGGGGGAGATTCCTCCTTCATGTAGACCAGGGGTCGGCAACCCATGGCTCCGGAGCCACATGTGGCTCTTTCATCCATCTGTTGTGGCTCCCTGTGACTTTGGAAAATAATGACTATTTTATAATAATTAAATTTTATTTTAGTTTTTTCATTTTTCATGGCATTTCAAAGGCGCTGCTAGCTCCGCACGGAGCGAGCGCCACGTAAAAAAACAGCTTCGTAATGAGCTCGTATTTATCGGGCGAGACCTGCAGAGCTGATAGCAGGGAGAGGCACGCGGGGCGGCTTCAATAAACACTCCGATCTTCTGCCGGGAACTTGACGTACCGCGGGGCAGAGAGCAACTTTCTGATGACAGACTGAGAGTTCGCGCCAGTGTTGCCAGATAGAGTCACAGGTTTCCAGCCGAAAAGTCATCTGAAAACCGCCAGACCCAGCCAAAAACCGCCCAACACAGCTTTTGTTGATGTTTTTTTTCGTACTGGACTGATAAAATAAAAGATTTTTCTAAATAAAAGATAGATCAGACTAAAAATAAAATGTGTACAATATTGAATATTTCTTCAGCGGGCCACCATCTTTCATTCATTTTCTTAACCCGCTCTATCCCCGCTATAACCTGCGTCCGGCTCTTTCATCCCTGTGCTGCGCTGGAGCGACCCAACTATCGTATTTAGCGCTCTCTGTGTAGGACACACTGAGGAGCGCGGGGGAAACCAACTCTCAGCTGCAGAGGATGTGAACAGGTGAACAGGTAGAGAGGAAAAGCAGGTAGAGAGGCGGAGGAGGGGCTTTGGCTTCAAACTCTGTCAGAGAGATGGAAACACGGACGTCAGATTGAGACGCAGTTTTCCCTGCAGGAGTTGAAGCAGAGACTTTCTCTGGGATGATTTTATGAACTCACACATGGAAACATGATTACCAAGTAGAACTCTTCAAAATAATAATCCTGATCTCTCCACATTCTCAGTGTCTACCATGCATTGATAAACACATCGCTCCATGCAGCGATCAGACCAGAACTAGTAACTCCTCCCAACGCGTCCGCGGTATCATCCTTAAAGAACATAGTGTGCATTTGCAGCGGTGTTTGCTTCAGACGATGTCCGATTGGCTAATCTACATGTCAATCAAGTCCCGTACTTCTCAGTGAGGATTTTGATTGGCTGGTGGATTTTAAAGAAGTACTTTTTTTTTTTAATCTTTTCTGGCCCGCGATCTACACTCATGTCATTGAAGATCGACCGGTAGATCGCGATCGACGTAATGAGCACCTTTGAATAATATACATGCATAATATATATAATGATGTCAAAACGGGTTGTGGCTCCGGGAGCTTTCTTTTTTATTAGGGGCGGTCCCAAATGGCTCTTTGAGTAAAAAAGGTTGCCGACCCCTGATGTAGACATAACTGAGGTCTCTACTTTTTTTGGAATCTGATTTTTTAGGAGTTCTTCCTTATATAGAAGGAACGTCAGAGATGACCAGCTTAGCTTGGTCTGTTAAGTTTAGTTTAGTTTAGTTTAGCAATCAGCTATTCCAGTGGTTCTGAAAAATTTCTCTTGTTCCCCCCTTTGGAGGAGGAAAAATGTTAATTTCCCCCTGACCCCCACAAAGTGAAAGACTGTGCCAAAACAAGCCAAAAATGTTCAACTTTAATACCATATAAAAATATCAAACATTCCTGCTGCTAAAAATAGAAAAATCAAATAAAGGATCGTTCACTTTGTACGAACAATAACATTGAACCTATGTGGAAAAAAAAGTTGTGTTAATGGCTGAAATGTGCCTGCTTTGTGCTACACATCATTTTAAAATGAGGTTGCTGGTTTGTTACCACAACTCTCGAGTCGTGCTCAATACTGAGCCTAGATCTGTGTAACAGCAAGTGGTAACAGCAGAAAATCTCACAAAGAGAAGACGTAGGATGGAAGCAGAATGCCCACAGCCTTGTTTTGATTAGTTGGTTTTGCGTGATTAATCTTTAGACTAGTCTTCACGGGCGCGTGCCTCGAGGCGTGCGTGTCCTGTGTTGATGGGCACGTGTCTGGGGGGGGGCGTCTTGAGTTTGTGTGATGCGCCTTGTGTGGCCGTCTAGAGCAGGGGTGGGCAATTATTAACTGGCGGGCCACATTGGGTTCTAAAATTCAATAGAAGGGCCAGACCAGGAGCAGGTATGTGGAGTGAGCATTTGGATTGAAAATTATTTTGTAAATAATAATCAGGGCCCTTGGTAGGGGGGGTGCTTGGACATCACTGCCAGCAAGCAGCGGATGTCCTCCTAGCACCCTACCCGCCAATTTTAACCACACCTTAGACATTTAGGGTCCCTTGGTGGGGAGGGTGAGGGGACGTCACTGTGAGTAATCAGGAGATGTCCCCTCAGTGCCCTACCCGCCAATTTTAACTGCGCCCCCCTTAGCACACACACCCCTCCCCCCTCAATATATACATTCCAACATAAACACACACACATGCACACACACACCCTCTCAAACACACATACACGCACACACATTTTGCAAGGAAGGTGGGACCTAGGACCATCTGTCCCCTGCCTCTTCCCTGGTGGGGGGTACGGGCCCCTTTGCGACGGCGGCCGTGTCCCCGGGGTGCCGGCTTCCTGGGCCCGGCGGTGCTCTCTCCGCGCGGCGGGGGGGTTCACATTACATCTGAGCCGGGAGTGTTCGTGTCCCTGGGGGGTGGGTTCTGGTCCTTGCTCCTGAGCGCTGGGCCCCGCCAAATTTCCAACTGTGGCCGAGCCTGGTCGGGCCATATTTACAACACCCCATGTGGGCCCTCTTTTTTCCCCGGGGTTCCCCCCTCTTGGGCGGGGGCGGCGGGCCCCTGCCTCGCTCCTCCCTGGACCAACCGTGGGCCGGGCGGATGGCTGCCTGGAGTGCGGAGCGGGTCTCCCTTGGGGGGTCCTGGCTCGTACCTGGGGTTGGGGCGGGGGGATGCCCGGAACTCCTGGGTGGTGGTGGGGTGCTCGTCTGGGGCTGTCGGCGTCCTTCTCCGGTGGGGCCCTGCGTTGGGTTCTCCCGGCGCGGCGGGGGGGCTGCTCTCCTGGTTGGGCTGGGGCGGCGCTCTCTCTCCCTCCGTGCCTCCCTGCTCTCTGGCTCTGGGGGCCTTGCGGCGGTCCTGCTGGCCCTGGCCTGGGTGGCGGGCTTGGTCGCCCGGGCGGCGGTTGTTCCCTGCCGGTTCCCGTGTGGCGTTGGGGGGATTCCGGCTGCCGCTGCTGCTGCGGTGGGGGTCTTGGGGTGGGGATGGCTGGGCACTCTCCCTCCTTCTTTCCACGTTCCACCATCCATTTTAGAAGAACATAAACACTCACCTGAGCACAGGTGTTAGCTCACCTTTGCACTAACAGTTTGCATGACTGAATGACTGAAATATTTCACACTAGTTGGTTTTAAGGCATAAGTATGCGTGTGTGAACACTATCTGTTTTGTGTACATGTCGACAGGTGGACATTTTTGCAGCTAGCAGGTGTGTTGATAACATTTGAGTGTGTGTGTGGATAGGCCCCGCCCTTTTTGTACTACATTTGAACCTTACCATAATGATTAACAACCAGTAAACTTGTTGCTTTATGCTGCTTCATGGTCTTACCCCCCTTCCCCTCCTATTATCACCCTCCTACCCCCCCCTCTCTCTAACGTCCCTCTCTCTTCTTCCCCTCTTTCCTTTTCCGTCCGGTCCAACACCAAAGATTTTCAGACATGATTGAAATTAATAAAGTTTGGCCTCAATTACAAAAGGGGTTTATCCAGACATACCGTTGGTTTGTCTGAAGATTAATAACCCCTCTTGTTAAAGTAAAATCTGTCCAACACAAGAGGCCCTCAGCTCTCATCTGTCTGCCCAGCTGTTGGACAGGACAAGTTAAAAAAAAAAAAAAGAAAATTATTTTGTAAAAGAGAATATCCTAGAGTTTTTAGTTTAAAACTTTTGTTCCCATTTTAGATCTCTTTTTTATTGTGAAGCCCTTTGCCTTCAAGGAGTTGTAAAGTACTATATGAATAAAGTTTCATTCATTCACGATCCTTTTAGTAAAATAAATACCATTATTTATGAAATAAAATAATGACCAAATAACACTTTATGATTTTCAAGACAACAATTCGGGAATAATATACTGATACATTTAAAAAAAATAATAATAATAATAATTCCTCTCCAGTCATCATGCATCTCACAGTTTGCGCAGCTGCGCAGTCTTTCTCATCCAGTAATAATGGAAAAAGCACATTTTTATGTCTTCTGCTGCAGCTACGCACATTTCAGTGTTACCTTTTCAGCAGTACAGAGGTTCTCGTTTATTGCAGGAGTTACGTTCTAAAAAATAACTGATCAGTGAAATCCACGGAGTCTGATTACAGACATTTGGCAGAAAAACTCCTCACTGCATACTTTCTTCATTTTTCTGAGACAGACATGAACATTTTCACCTTTTTCCTCGTTTAAATTCTCAAACTTTCATAGAAATTAAGTCCAGGATCTTAGAATGAAAACAAAGATCTGATCAATCAAAGATTCCTGATCTGAAGAGCTCCACGTTTCTGTACAGGAGACAAGGCACGGCCTGAGGAGATTGATTGACAGGGTCTCCAGCCAATCAGGACACAGAAATGGGTGCGATGTTTAAAAAAAGCAGAATAATCGCTCTAAAACAGGGGTCGGCAACCTTTTTTACTCAAAGAGCCATTTGGGACAGCCCCTAATGAAAAGAAAGCACCCGGAGCCACAACCCGTTTTGATATCATTATATATATATTATGCATGTATATATTATTCAAGGGTGCTCATTACGGCGATCGACCGGTCGATCTTCAAAGACATGAGTGTAGATCGCGGGCCAGAAAAGATTAAAAAAAAAAAAAAGTACTTCTTAAAAATCCACCAGCCAATCAAAATCCTCACTGAGAAGTACGGGAGTTGACTGACATGCAGATTGGCCAATCGGACATCCTCTGAAACATACATCACTGCAAATTTTTTGTTTCCAAAACTTTATTGAAGATGTACAGGATAAAAAATCAAGTCAGTTTTTAAGTACACAGATAAAAAAAAGAGTAACAAAATGTGCCAGGGGAACATAAAGAACAAAGGAGAAAAAAAAAGATTATGAACAAGAGCAGTAAAATCAGAAGTTGCTATTCTGTACATTTAAAAAATTCCAGGGTGTCAAAGGTTCTTATAGCTCTGGGGTTGGAGGAATATTTTATTGTTCGGATATATTGGCTTAACTCAATCATAAAAAGTTTGAATAAGGTTTTTTTTTCCAGAAAATTTGCATTTATGAGTATGGAATTTGGCTAGTATTAATGAAAGGTTAATTAAATAGTATTGACTTATTCAGACACGATTTTTAACTTGATTAAGAAAACTACAAATCCAATTGTTAAATACATGATAAAAATCTGGTCTAGGGTATACAAGCATAGTAATGAGACTAATAACTTATCTCTGTACACCCCAATTTGGGGAAACCAGTATTTTATCCCAAGGAGGGCAGATATTGTCTTTCAAGACTGGTCTTCGAGAGGATTAAAATCAATACAGGATCTATATTTACCAAATTCAGAATCACTAATGTCCTTTGACGAACTGACAAGTATGATATTGATGGGAAATGTTTCTTTAAATTCCTTCAATTACGGAGTTTTATTAGAGAAAGGCAGGGTAATCAATTAACTAAGCCAAAAAAACATCACTTGAAAGAATGCTTTTTAAAAATAGTCGGAATAAAGGTGCCATATCAGAATTTTATGATCTTTTGTTGTCCAATTCTAAAGAAAACTCTGATTTTAAATTTAAGGCCTGGAATGAGGATCTCAAAACAACCTTGTCAAAGGAAGATTGGGAGTTAGCTTGTAGCAAAGTTCACAAACAGATAATCAGTACTCGGTTTAGGGTTCTGCAACACAAGTGGCTTATGAGAACATATATAACACCAGCGCAACTGAACCGATATAACAGTAATATCTGTTCTAACTGTGCTGAGGCTAAAGGGACTCTCTTCCACTGCATGTGGCAATGCCCTGAGATAAGACTTTTTTTGGGAGGTTAGAAAAGCAGTGGAGATGATTGTTTCAAAAACTGTTCCAACAAATCCTGTTATGTTTATTCTAGTTATATATCTTTCAAATCCCAAGTTTAGTAAAAGCGAACAAATTATGATTGACGTGTTTTTTACAAGCAAAAAGAACCATTGCAATCAGTGTTGCCAGATTGGGCGGCTTTCCGCCCAATTGGGCGGTTTTTGTTCTAAATTTGCGGGTAAAAATGGCTTTGGGCGGGTATGCATAATTTGGGCGGTTTTAGGGTCTGTTCGGCGGGTTTTTTCCACTCATGAATACATAATAACGGACTACTTTAGGCTGGGTGGCTGTTGAAGTCTTATGTTCTGAAGATCCGTGAACGCACCAGGTAGAGACGCTTAATGGGTTCTGTCATCTAACCTGTTGTTGGGGGTTTGCCGCCCCGCCCCTCCTCTTAAAAGTTGCGTTCTTTAAAGCTGACACCGCGGTCGCGTGTGGGCGGAGCTACGAGCTAACGTTATGGTCTGATCGCTGCATGTCTGTGTGTATCGATGCATGGTAGACACGGAGAATGTGGAGAGATCAGGTTTAATATTTTGGAGAGTTCTGCTTGGTAATCATGTTTCCATGTTTGAGTTCATGAGATCGTCCCAGAAAGTCTCTGCTTCAACTCCCGCAGTGAAAGCTGCGTCTGAATCTGACGCCCATGTTTCCATCTCTCTGACAGTTTGAAGCCAAAGCCCCTCCCCCGCCCCTCTACCTGCTTTTCCGCTCCACCTGTTCACCTGTTCATATCCTCTTTAGCTCAGAGTTGTTTTCCCCCGCGCTCCTCCAGTGTGTCCAACACAGAGAGCGCTAAATACGGTCATCATAGCAGCAGGTTGACACGGTAGTAGTCGGGGCGCTTTGGCGCAAGCGCAGCACAAGGATGGAAGATGTTATACATAGGTTATAGCGGGTTAAGAAAATGAATGGAAGAAGGCCGGTCCGCTGAAGAAATATTCAACACTGTACTCCTTTTATTAGTAGTCTGAGCTATCTTTGATTTTGAGAAATGTTTTATTTTGAAAAATCACCGCATCGGGTACTTAATCAGTCCAGTAGGGGAAAAAATCTACAAAAGCTGTATATTGATCTTATTTTGCCCCCCCCCCCCCCCCCCCCCCCCGTTGGGCGGGTTTTTGCGGGGTCTGGCGGTTTTTAGATGACTTTTGGGCTGGAAAACTGTGACTCTATCTGGCAACACTGATTGCAATGGTTTGGAGAAGAACCTGTAGGCCCAAATTGACTCACTGGGTGAAACAGATGCTCGTAGTTTTTCCATTAGAAAGGATTACATGTAGTAGGAAAGGAAAGTTGGAACTATTTGCAGAAATGTGGGGTCCTCTAAAAAGTTTTGTGAGGAGTCTTAATTTGGAGAATGGATCTGTGGATGACCAAGACTAACTAAGAATACTTTGTAAACCTTCAGTATTTAAAATTTAAAAAAAATGCATTTGTATTTGAAAAATGTATCAAAAGATGGCTTTTCTTTAATTTCCTGATTAGTAGAGGTTGATCTGATTTTTTGTTCTTCTTGTTATTGTTTAGTTGTTTTTTCTCTGTTCTATTTTATTTATTCTATTTTAGTTCACATGTACAAATTGGATGTAAAGCTTGTGATTATGTTTGATAATGTACCAAAAATTAAAATAAAACAATATTACAAAAGAAAAAAAGCATTACATTATTAGTGAATTATTAACATTATAAAAACCAAATAAATATCCTTGTATACCAAATCAAATTTTTTAGAAATTTTACATCGAACAAAGGAGGTAAAGTCTTTCCAAAAAGTTGCTGTTTGGGGGCATTTCCAGAAAAGATGTATAATTGTTTCAGTGTCTAATTTACAGAAGGAGCAGTTTTTATCAATGTCTATGTGTAGAGAGGATTTGGCTGGGTAGCATCTGTCTTCTTCTTTTTACTGCCTTTTACGCCTTGAGACGTTTAGGGCAGCAACGAAATCTTTCCACTTCTGACGGTCGCGGGCCAGGGTGATGATGGTTCCCCAGGTGTGTCCAAATTCCTTCAGCTCGGTTTCTACCGTTTTGCGCCAGGTGATCTTCGGCCGTCCTTTTTTTCTTTTTCCATTTGGTGTCCAATGTAGTGCTGTCTTTATTATTGTGTGGTCTTCACTCCTGAGTACATGTCCAATCCATGTCCAGCGTCTTTTGAGGATAATTGATGACATGTCTTCTTGATTGCTGCGGAAGAATAGATCTTCATTGCAGATCTTTTGGGGCCAGAAAATTCTTAATATCCTCCTTAGATTTTTGGTGTGGAAGGTCGAAAGTTTGGTCAAGTCCTGCTGTGTCATTCTCCAGCACTCTGCTCCATACAGTAATACTGACAGAACACAGCTGCTGTAGAGCTTCAGTTTTGTCTTAGTGCTGTACTGTGGTGTCTTCCTAATATTGTTCATGCTTATGAATGCAACCCTTGCTTTATTAATCCTGTTCTGTATGTCCTTATTACTTCCACCTTCTGATGTGATGATGCTACCCAAGTAAGTAAAGCTTTCAGTAAATGGTAAATTCTGATCATTGACCTTGATGGGGGGGCTGTGACGTGGTATTTAAGGTCAAAATCGCTGACTTGCTTTGGTTGATTTTGAGACCAACCTGGGATCCAAATCGGCTTAACCGGTCAGTCTCGTCTTGCATGTGTCGGTGAATATGAGAGATCAGTGCCAGATCGTCAGCAAAGTCGAGATCCTCAAGGGTGGAAAAGAGTGTCCATCTGATGCCAGTTGGTCCTGCTTCAGTCGTGCGCCTCATCACCCAGTCTATCACTACGTTGAAGAGGACAGCTGACATCACACATCCTTGACAAACTCCAGTTTTCACTTCAAACCAGATGTCACCTCCTCCCACACAGCATCTATAGTTGTTATATAGCCTCTAATCAGTTTTATTATGTGGGTCGGTACTCCATAAGCCCTCAAGATTAGCCACAAGCTGTCTCTGTGCACACTGTCAAATGCTTTTTCAAAGTCTATAAAGTTAACGAAGAGCTGCTGCTGCCATTTAGCACTCTGTTCTATTATGTTTCTCAGAGCAAAAATCTGTTCCGTGCATCTTCTCCCTTTTCTAAAACCGGCTTGTTCCTTCCTTAGTGTTGCATTCACGGCTTCCGATAACCTATTGATGATTATCTTGGCCACGATCTTGCTTGGGATGGACAGAAGGGTGATACCGCGCCACTTGTTACATTCGCTGAGTGTGCCCTTCTTTGGAATTTTGATGATTACACCTTTAGTCCATTCTTCTGGTATGCTTGCTGATATCCAAACTGTTTTGTAAAAAGGTTGCAATATTTTTGATGCTGTCTCTGTGTCCGTCTTGAAAAGTTCAGCATTCAAATTGTCGTGACCTGGTGCTTTATTGCTTTTCAGTGACTTGATAACTGAAACAATTTCCCCCTTTGTTGGTGGGTCTGTGTTGATGTCTGTGTTAGCATCTGTGAAGAAGTTTAAAGCAAACATCCCGGGGTTTATTTGAAATAAAATATTTGGAGGACAAAGTCCAAACTTTCTTCCATTTAATATCTGGGGACATCACTGCAAATCCACATTGTGTTCTTTAAAGGATAATACCGCGGCCGCATGTGGGAAGAGCTACCAGTTCTGGTCTGATCGCTGCATGGAGCGATGTGTTTGTCAATGAATGGTAGACAGTGGCGGTTTTTGATATGGGCGAAGTGGTCGGTGGACCAGGGCGGCACTTCATAGGGGGCCGCATTTTCTGTGCCCTTTGCGTTTCACATTATGTGCAACTAAATTCAAATGGGCAACTTTGAGCTTTTATTTTGACATGCCTGCTGCAGCCGGCACCTTGCGCTCTTATTTTGACACATCACACTCTTAACAATATCTTCATCCTATTCCCTCTCCACACTTATGGTGCAAAAAAAAAAGAAATAAACAAAAAAAAAAGGATGAAATAACTCAGAGTGAAACAACGTAAAACAGGCATATGAAAAGGAATTAGGCAGAAGAAACACCCGTGCTCAACCCAATTTCGACCAAAGCAGGCAATGAAGATTATTTCCCACAATTCCCTGCTCCGACACGGCAGACCCAACGTGCACGTGACCAACGCCCTCTGCTGTAAGACGCTTGCGCCCACACCTCCTTGCGGTAGTCTTTGGAAGATAAGTCAAAAAACTCGAGAGGGGAGCGCAACTCGCCGGTGGCTGGCTGAATCACACTAACAGGTGATTGGGAGTCTTTTTCTAGCTGACAATCAACTCTGGGCCGCAGCTGCGCCTCCCGTCATAGAGACGAAGCCGCGTGTGTCAGAGGGAAGGGGAGGGTTGGTGGGCGCAGACCATTTTTTATGGATTGAGTTTTTTTGGAGGATTTCCACTGTTGGTGTTGCATAAATTTAGGGAAATGCCAAATATTTTTGGAGTAATCCCACTGATGACTTCTAAGATTTAGTCTTTAATGTTTTATAAGACCTAAAATTGGATTCACAATAAGTTTTTTTTTAGATCTAATCCCTCTGGTATGTTTCACAAAGACACACACAGGACGTCACACATTAAGAAATTATTGCTAAAAATGAAGCAGGAGTCCAGCTCTAAAAAAATGTTCTAAAAAATGATAAAAGAGCATATTATTTCTTATTGTTATTATTTCCAGGCTTTCTTTGTTTTGTTCTGCAGCATCTTCATATTTGTTTAATTTTGACATAATATTTTGCTCTCCATAGAAATATATTCCAAGTTATTTAAGGTTTAACTTGAGTTACTCTGGATTAATGTTCCTGTTTTTATTCATATTTATGTTCAAAAAGTTCAGTTTAAAAGGTGTAAAAGTTTAGCTTTAGTTTGTTCCGTAAATGTTTATCGTCTTCGGCCCAAAACCTTAAGCGTGTTTTTTATTTAGGCCCCTGTGTGACTGAGTTTGACCCCCCTGTAATACGAATCTAGAAAATTCATGCATTTTTTTGTGTAAAATGGCTAAATAGAAGACAGGGAACACAAATTTTGTGTGTGCGGGGGGGGGTTACTCGCCCAGGGAGTAAGTTAGTGTAGAACAGCCACTGATGGTAGACACTGAGAATGTGGAGAGATCAGGTTTATCATTTTGGAAAGTTTTACTTGGTAATCATGTTTCCATGTGTGAGTTCATAAATTCATCCCAGAAAGTCTCTGCTTCAACTCCCGCAGTGAAAGCTGCGTCTCAATCTGACGCCCGTGTTTGTATCTCTCTGGCAGAGTTTAATGCCAAAGCCCCTCCCTGGCCTCTTTACCTGCTTTTCCTCTCTACCTGTTCACCTGTTCACATCCTCTGCAGCTGAGAGTTGTTTCCCCTGCGCTCCTCAGTGTATTATACACAGAGAGCGCTAAATACGATAGTCGGGGCGCTCCAGCGCCGCACAACGATGAAAGAGCAGGACGCAGGTTATAGCGGGGATAGAGCGGGTTAAGCAAATGAATGGAAGAAGGCGGCCCGCTGAAGAAATATTCAATATTGTACACATTTTATTATTAGTCTGAACTATCTTTTATTTAGAAAAATCTTTTATTATGCCAAATCAGTCCAGTACAAAAAAAAACCTCAACAAAAGCTGTGTTGGGCGGTTTTTGGCTGGGTCTGGTGGTTTTCAGATGACTTTTGGGCTGGAAAACTGTGACTCTATCTGGCAACACTGGCGCGAACTCTCAGTCTGTCATCAGCGAGTTGCTCTCTGCCCCACGGCACGTCAAGTTCCCGGCAGAAGATCACTCCGGACAACCGGAGTGTTTATTGAAGCCGCCCCGCGTCTGTCCTCCTGCTATTAGCTCTGCAGTCCTCACCCAATAAATACGAGCTCATTAACGAAGCTGTTTTTTACGTGGCATGCGCTTCGTACGGAGCCAGCAGCGCCTTTGAAATGCCATGAAAAATGAACAAAATAGAATAAATTTAATTATTATAAAATACTCATTATTTTCCAAAGTCACAGGGAGCCACAACAGAAGGATAAAAGAGCCACATGTGGCTCCGGAGCCATGGGTTGCCGACCCCTGGTCTAAAAGAACAAACTAAACTGGGAAAGCTAAACCGCGACGTAGAAAGGAAAGACTGTCTTCTGTTCTGTTTGACAGAGATTTTTAGAGGGTTTCAGATCGGGGCACAGACTGGAGAAGGGTGGACTAAAATGTCACGTCTTGATCGTGTGGCCAGAACAAAAAATAAAATAAACATGGGTCTCTGATATTGTTCAATGGGCCGGACCAAACATGGAAGCCGGCCGGATCCAGCCCGCAGGCCGCAGTTTTCCCACCCCTGGTCTAGGGTTTGTGATAAAAGAGATAAAAGAAGATTTATCTTGGGTGGGGGCATGTTACAGCTGTGACCCTATTTGGTTTGTTTGTTCTGTGTTTTGTGTATTTTCTTTTATACCAGAGTGGGACTTCTGTGTTTTTGTGGATCTTTATGTGTCTGTCTGTCTGTCTGATTATTTGCAGGTGTGGTGTATTAAGGTGTGGCTTCCATTTGGACCCAAGCTGATGGAGGCAGCCTTTAAAAGCACCATTTGGCCCTCCAGCCTGTGAGAGGGGAGCTTGGCTGCAACCGGTATCCACTGCAGCTTGGCCCTCCACTCCATTTTGTTTTGTATTCTCCATTTGTTTTAGTTTGTGTTGCAATTTTTAAAACATTGTAGTTCTTCGTGTTTAGGCCCACTCTGTAGTTTTGTTTGGACTATTGTTTAAGTGAAGCTGTAGAGGGGAACTGGCATTTTCTTAAGTACTTATTTTCTCCTGTTTTTGTTAGTCCAGAGAGGTTAGTATTTGTCTTTGTTTTCCCTTTTCTTTTGGTTCAGGTAAGATTGTTTTCTGGGATTAGATAGGTTGGAGTTTTGTTATTTTGGCCTTTGTTCACCCTGAAGTCTTTGCTTCACTTTTAGTTCTTTTTGTAAATAAATTTGTTACATTTGTATGGAGACATTTTTCTGGTGTTTTTGTTTAAACTTGGTGCCAAAAACAATTACTTTTTATGTTATGCCCCCCTGGGTACCCCTACACTCAAAAGGGGGCGTAACATGCCCCATTAGTGGATGCTCCCTCTCCACAACCAGCCAGAATTCAGTGTCTGTGCTGTAAACCTCATCCAAAGAGGGGAATGCAATCCCCTCTTTTCATTTTAATTGTCACACAGAATAAGCGGTTTTTAAGTAGAAAATGAAAAAGCATTTGAAGGATTGCATTTGCGTTTTCACATTGACCCTCCGAAAGGTGTCACATATCTCAATCCCACTCAGCATTTGTAGAGGGGAGGCGGGGCGATGATGTCTTTGCTATCTCCGTGTGTCCGGCTGCTAACAGGCACAGTCGTGCTAGGAGCAGTGCGGCCAGGCTTGTAGCTTTTTGTTAGCGGCAGGGGAGGGTGCTTTGTTACATTGTGTGCTCCTGATTGTTACACGGTTTCTAACGAATGCGTAGGAGCATTTCCAACTTATGCAGACTGGAGCCTCCTTTGGACTAGCAGCAGGGGAGGGCGCTTTGTGACGGCTGTGCACTCCTGATTGTACACAGCTTCTCGGGACTACATAGCAGCATTTCCGGCTTCCGCAGTCCTCCTACGGATGCACCATGGTTTGTCGATGATTCCCCCTGGTTAGCCTTGTCTTCAGACCGGCAGCCACCTTGGCATAGCGTGCTCGCCAAGCCCACGATCCGAAACTCGCCGACAGGCAGAAGTGCTGCTGTGCAGACCCGAGAAACTGTAAAACATCATACGAATTTGTGTTTCCAGTGGTGTCCAGACAAAATAAAGGTTGATGTTATTCCCACATATTTACATCCAAGATGCTCATTACGGCATTTTAGAGTTTGGAGTCCCTCCAAGGTTAATGTTTTAGGCACATATTAGCCTCATGCTAACTCTTCTTCCGGGTCCTTGCAGCCAAGAAAAAAGCACTGAAAACACGGATTTATTAAATTATGAGGCCCTTAATAATAATCATAACAGTAATAAAAGCACACTTAGAAGATAGTCTCCTGCTACAGCTCTAGTAGATTTCACCATGCTAAACTTTTGCTGTTTGCTGGTTGGACCAACACACACTGATGTCATTGCCCCGCCTCCCCCCTGGAAATGCTGAGTGGGATTGAGTTATGCTACATTATGTGGATGTGAAAACGCAAATGCAATCCCCTCTTTCCATTCTCGTTTAATTTTGACACTGAATAAGCAGTTTTTAACAAGGATTGATTTTTAAAAAATGTTTTAGTCTTTTGATGCAGTTACATGGGAAAATGAAAAAGCATTTCTGTTAATCCATTTTAATTGTCAAATTAGACATTTCTAAATGAATTTTTCTACACAACTAAACAAACCAAACTACTAAACAACTTTTTGAAAAGGAAATGTAAAATACTATTTTCTTTATCATTTTAATTAAGTGACAGAATGAGCAGTGTTAAAGAAGAAAAAGACAAAGCGGATTTCTTTTTCTTTTTAATTCTGAGTCAACAAACAAAACAGCTTTATTTAGAAAAATGAAAAAGCATTTCTGGTATTGACTTTTATTTTTAATTATGCCACACAAAAGCTTCCATAATTGTCAACACACATAATATTTCTCGTCTGCAAGAAGTGCGGGGGAGGGGGTCGTCTCGGGGTCACTGAAAGGATTTCGGGGGAGTTGGTGGGGGATACGGTTCTAAGGTAGGCCCATGACAACATTTTGCCGTTTCACATAACTTCCTAATCACGAAAATAATTTGGAAGATTTAGAAGATCATCTCGCTCTACGCTTGTTTGTCTGTTTACAAAGCAACTCGCTTTTTCTTCTTCTTTGGTCATTTCCGTATTTTAGAGAGTTTAGAGTGCATGTCATTACCTATTGCTTATTATGACTTATTACATGTTTATTATAAAATTTCTGGTAGGAAACCTCCCCTGGGAGGCATATCGGGGAGATCACCAAGTCACCCGGTGGTAGAAGACTTGGGGGAGGGAGGATGGTGGAACCGCATATCCGCAGGTCTTGCATCACTTACATGAACCTAATTCTAACTGACATTTGAAGACACAATTATTGTTGTTAACAGCTGTTTTAAAATCTTAAAAGAACGGTAAAGCCGCCGTTAACAACAACAATTATGTCTTCAGACGGTACTGATCCCCGGATTTCACTCATGCCACCGGTACGGATTGGAAACCTACACCTGCCTTTCTCTGTAACTGTGAAACTGTGATCAGATTTGTTGAAGAATAGGGGGGGGGTGCATTTTGTGTGTGCGCGGGTGCGTGTTAACGCAGCAGCAGCTGCTGATTTGAGCTCTGCTGAGGAGGATCAGTCCATTGAAATCACTCAGATTCCACCCTGAAGGTGAGGTTTCAGCACAGACGCTCTGAATTCTGGCTGGCTGTGGAGAGGGGGCATCTGCTCAAGGGGCAGAAGGCTGTGGGCATTCTACGTCCTCTCTTTGTGAGATTTTCTGCTGTTGCCACTTTGAAAACCATGAACAGATCTAAGCTCAGTATTGAGCACGAGTCGAGAGTTGTGGTAACAAACCAGCAACCTCATTTTGAAAATATGTGTAGCACAAAGCATGCATAATTCAGCCATTAAAGACAACTTTTTTTTTTGTTCTTACAAAGTGAATGATCCTTAATTCAATGTTTCTATTTTTTAGCAACAGGAATGTTTAATATTTTGATATGGTATTAAAGTTGAATGTTTTTGGCTTTTTTTGTCATTTTTTTCGCGGTGTGGGGGTCAGGGGAAATGAAAATTTTTCCTGCTTCAAAGGGGGGAACAAGAGAAAAATTGACAACCACTGGGCTCTATAGTTAAAATTGAAATTAACTGAATTAAACAGGAACTCACCATCAACGTTTTAGCGTGAAGTTCCTTTTATAACCATAAAACAGTTTTAACCCCGCCCCCACAGGTACTGCTTCCTACTTTGCACGGCTGTTAGATCTCTGTTAGAGATCTAAATCATGGCTATTTTAAAGCTCACAGCTATCATTTATCTGATAGACCTCAATTCATTGAGGTCTGGGGTTTAGATATAGTAGACTTTACCACAGACAATTGCGAGGTTTACCAATAGTTTTATGCATACAGAGGTCTACCAATAATATACTGCATATTGAGGTCTACTACACATGTACCTGCAGACGTAAAAATATCCAAAGATTAGAGAACTTTTAAAACATTTACTAGATAAAAAATAATAAAGCCAAGTCGAACATGTTTCTATCATCGTGACTTTGGTTTGCCGTCATCCTTTTTCTCCTTTAACCCCCTGTGCTATCTTAGATGACCCCACCCTTACATTGACGTGTTCTCCCTACCATGACAAAGCTGGATAAACGTGGAAAGATTTCATGTAATCCATGGACACCAGTGAAGATCACAAATCATTGAAGAAAAAAGGTTCAGAGCACTGTCCAGTGCAGGGGTGTCAAACTCATTTTGGTTCGGGGGCCACATTCAACCCGTCTGATCTCAAGTGGGCCAGACCAGTATCCTAAAGGCAAAATAACAGCTTTATTCTTGTTTTTTTACCCAATTGGAAAACATGCCTCAACCAACATGGTTGCTTAATCATTTCTTATTACACATTCATTCACAGAGGCCAATGGATCTTAAATAAAATTAATTTCACTTTAACAAATATTGGTTTATTCAATTTTATACAGCCTGAATATTTTAAATCTGACACTGATAATAAATTCAAGAGGGGCTACAGAAAAAAATGAAACATTTTCCTAAAATGTTAACGTCCAAACGATGACAAAATTACACTAAATTAAACTTGCCAACATTTGTAAACATAGGAGTTTGGAGTTAACCTCTTTTCTCTCCTGAAACTTCACCAGACCATCAATATCAGGATTTAAATCCTGTGCAGAAACACATTTACTGTCATTCAAGTGAGCAAAACACAATGAAATGTCCATTATTATTATCATTCATTATTATAGGAATCTTTTCCTGGTTTCTGTCTGAATTTTGTGGCAACACCTGCCTTCTTCCTGACCTTTGATGGAGCGCCATCAGTGACCAAAATTACTTCATGTGACCAGTTCACTTCAACATCGTCCACCACAGTAACTAGAGAGCTGACTATGTCATCAGTTGTTGTTGTGTCCATCAACTCAAGAAACTCCAATGTGACGGTCTGTTCATCACCTCTAATAAATATGCATATGTGATGTTGGTGCTTTCATCAATAGTGACTGAAAATACAATAAATGACTGGATTCCTTCACAGGGCTGCCCATGTTTCCTCAGAGATGTTGGATCTGATCGTAATTCTTGACAGACTCATGTTTAAGGTCGACTGCTTTTTGGGAACAAGACTTCTGCAGCCTTCAGCATTTTTCAATAAGTTCACCATCAGAAAATGGTTTGGATGTTTTCTCCAACTTGTTTGCAATAAGGTAGCTAGCTTTCACTGCTCCATCACTGACGTCACAGCTGCAGTAAATACAGATGGTTATTTATCGGTCCAGCTAATAGTTGGTAAATCTTTTTTTTTTTCTTAACTGCAACTGGTGAAACTTCTTTGTGGATGTGACGGGGTCCCGCCGGAAAAGGATGCAGAGGAGCCAAGGTGAGGAGGTTCTGTCTTTATTCAAGAACGTTGTTACTTCACGCAGGGCCGCACCAGCACGCGTCACCTCCGTCACTCCTCCTTACACTTCCTGTGACACTTCCTTATGAACCTTACACACCTCCCACGGGCGGTGCTCTCCATTAGGCCACAGGAAGGTCACAGGAATCATGCTTAAACATAAAATGTACACAAATGCACAAACAATAAAACATGGTGTGGCCCCCCCTCGTCATCTGAGGTTGCCACACCGTCACATCATCCCCCTCCTCTGAGGGATCGACGATGTGCGGCGAACCAAAAACAGCAGCCGCTGCCGCGTAAGCCCCACGCCGAACCACCAGACAGGTCTGCGGGCACCTTTCATCCAACGTAGAGGCCCTGCAGTCCAACCGCCAGGCATCAGCGGGGCCGTCCTCTGCCTCGTGCTCCTCCACCCCCGTCCTTGCGTCGGATGGATGCACGGGCTGCGGCTGCTCCATGACGGCGACCCCTCCGATCTGCTCCTCGGTGCGCCACTCCGGTCGGTCCCAAAGGCCCTTCCAACGGCCACATGCCCCGGCTGGTCTCCTTCCGGATGGCACCTTGCCAACAGCAAGTTCCAGGCGAGATGTTGCGCCTCTCCCGGAGCACTCCGATGACGTCGGTCCGCCCCCTGTCCATCTCCCACCTGCCTGAATGACTACAGGCCAGTAGCACTCACTCCGATCATCATGAAGTGCTTTGAGAGAGTGATGCTGACCCACATCTAGAGCAGCATTCCAGACACACCAGACCCCCTGCAGTACGTGTACCGGCCCAATAGGTTCACCTCAGACGCCATCGCTGCAGCACTGCACACCTCCCTCTCACACCTGGAGAATAAAGACTCCTACATCAGGATGCTCTTTATTGACTACAGTTCTGCTTTCAACACGGTCGTTCCCCACAAGCTCACCCACAAACTGTTTTCCCTTGGAATACACCCCATCATCTGTGACTGGCTCCTGGACTTTTTGACTGGCAGGCCTCAGACTGTCAGAATAGGGAACAGGACTTCAGCCAGCATCATCACAAACACTGGCACACCACAGGGCTGTGTTCTCAGCCCAATCCTCTACACCCTGTTCACCCATGACTGTGTGGCGTCTCACAAGGACAACATCATCCTGAAGTTCGCCGACGACACCGCTGTGATAGGACGCATCACTGGCGGGGACGAAGCAGCCTACAGGAGGGAGGTGGCCAGTCTGGTGACATGGTATGGGGACAACAACCTCACCCTCAACACCGACAAGACAAAGGAGATGATAGTGGACATGAGGAAGGAGAGGAGGAACCCTCATCAGCCGCTTCTTATCCGGGGTCTGGAAGTGGAGAGAGTGAGCAGCTTCAGATATCTGGGGGTCCACCTCGGCCAGGACCTCACCTGGACACTAAACATGTCACAGCTGGTGAAGAAAGCTCATCAGCGGCTGTACTTTCTGAGGAGGCTGAGGAGGTTCGGCATGTCCCCAAAGATCCTCAGCATCTTCTACAGCTTCATGGTTGAGTCCATCCTGACCAGCTGCATCACAGTGTGGTACGGCAGCTCTACCGCTGCGGACCGCAAACGCCTGCAGAGAGTGGTAAAGACTGCGTCCAAGATCACCAGGACTCCTCTTCCCTCACTGCAAAGCATCTACAAACGCAGGGTCTGCAGGAGAGCTGCCTCCATCATCAAGGACCCCACCCACCCGCAACGAGGACTGTTCACTCTCCTCCCCTCAGGACGGAGGTACAGGAGTGTGAAGTTCAGGACCACCAGATTTAGGAACTCTTTTTTTCCCTCTGCCATCAGACTCCTTAACAGCTGACTGGAGTCTGGAAAAAACAAACTGCACACCTTTGCTTATCCTAATTTCAGTCAGACAACTCTTGCAGAAGAACATTTATTTCACGACATCTTTAGGTTTTCACAACATCTTTAGGATGACATTCACAATTTGATTCACAACTTCGTTTTGGCATAAGGCTCCGTTCAATTCCTTGAGACAATTATTTTTCCATACACTTTCGGGTAACAACCCCCGTAACGGAGCCCACAGGTGGAAGCCGGGGAGGAGGGAGGGGCAAAGAATGAGCGCTGAAGGTAAGAGAGAATGAACAATTGTACACCCGACTTAAATAGGACGCTAAGCAGGTGGGTTAATTAACAGACCCGCCCTAGGGGAGTAACCTGCAATTCTGCCGAGTGTCTGCCCGAAATGCGACGAGTCGCTTATTTCAGTCAGACAACTCTTGCAGAAGAACATTTATTTCACGACATCTTTAGGTTTTCACAACATCTTTAGGATGACATTCACAATTTGATTCACAACTTCGTTTTGGCATAAGGCTCCGTTCAATTCCTTGAGACAATTATTTTTCCATACACTTTCGGGTAACAACCCCCAACACCAAGATCATCCAGAAGAAGAAGAAAATGTGAATGTATAATGTATAATCAGTGTGTAAATAAGATGAGGTGTGTTTTCGGCAGCATTCCATTTTCACTTCATTTCATTTCATTTCATTTCATTTCATTTTCCAGTATGACTGCTATGTGTTTACCCGGCACCATTGACCGTTTGGCCGCTCCCTTCGAGAACCACTCTACGAAGGGAACATGCTATCTAGTGTATCTGCTATGTGTTTACCCGGCACCATTAACCGATTGGCCGCTCCCTTCGAGAACCACTCTACGAAGGGAACATACTATCTAGTGTATCTGCTATGTGTTTACCCGGCACCATTGACCGTTTGGCCGCTCCCTTCGAGAACCACTCTACGAAGGGAACATGCTATCTAGTGTATCTGCTATGTGTTTACCCGGCACCATTGACCGTTTGGCCGCTCCCTTCGAGAACCACTCTACGAAGGGAACATGCTATCTAGTGTATCTGCTATGTGTTTACCCGGCACCATTAACCGTTTGGCCGCTCCCTTCGAGAACCACTCTACGAAGGGAACATTCTATCTAGTGTATCTGCTATGTGTTTACCCGGCACCATTGACCGTTTGGCCGCTCCCTTCGAGAACCACTCTACGAAGGGAACATGCTATCTAGTGTATCTGCTATGTGTTTACCCGGCACCATTGACCGTTTGGCCGCTCCCTTCGAGAACCACTCTACGAAGGGAACATGCTATCTAGTGTATCTGCTATGTGTTTACCCGGCACCATTGACCGTTGGGCCGCTCCCGTTCACCAGGGGAGCATACTATCTGAAGAGAGAGAGAGAAAAAGAAGACTGAATCAGGTTGTGTAATCTTGTTGGCTCCCCTCCAATTTAAACACCATGCATTTTATACTCATCATTCGCGGCTTCTACTTGAGGGAGGACTTCTCTTAAGATAATTATTTTCCTTACGCTTTAGGGTAACAAAAACCCCCAACGCCAAGATCATCCAGAAGAAGAAAATGTGAATGTATAATCATTGTGTAAATAAGATGAGGTGTGTTTTTGGCTGCATTCCATTTTCACTTCATTTCATTTCATTTTCCAGTATGACTGCTATGTGTTTACCCGGTACCATTGACCGTTGGGCCGCTTCCTTCGAGAACCACTCTACGAAGGGAACATGCTATCTAGTGTATCTGCTATGTGTTTACCCGGCACCATTGACCGTTTGGCCGATCCCTTCGAGAACCACTCTACGAAGGGAACATGCTATCTAGTGTATCTGCTATGTGTTTACCCGGCACCATTGACCGTTTCGGTCGCTCCCTTCGAGAACCACTCTACGAAGGGAACATGCTATCTAGTGTATCTGCTATGTGTTTACCCGGCACCATCGACCGTTTGGCCGCTCCCGTTCGAGAACCACTCTACGAAGGGAACATGCTATCTAGTGTACCTGCTATGTGTTTACCCGGCACCATTGACCGTTTGGCCGCTCCCTTCGAGAACCACTCTACGAAGGGAACATGCTATCTAGTGTATCTGCTATGTGTTTACCCCGGCACCATTGACCGTTTGGCCGCTCCCTTCGAGAACCACTCTACGAAGGGAACATGCTATCTAGTGTATCTGCTATGTGTTTACCCCGGCACTATTGACCGTTGGGCCGCTCCCATTCACCAGGGGAGCATACTACCTCAAAGAGAGAGGGAAAGAAATGAAAAGGGAGCCGACATAAGAAGTACTCCTACCTGATCTTAGAACGTAAAGCCCACGTCCGCAAAACGCTGTGCGGAACTATAATTCTAGCCGCCATGGACAACCCTAGGATGACACAAACTTACATCCAATACAATGCTCCCGATGACATCCTATGCCATGAATGAAATAACCCCATATTTGAAGCTTCCATCACATACTATGACGGGTTAACGGCCATAAACATTTCATCTGGCATAATATTCACACAAGCTTAGTAAAATCCATTATTCTAAGCTGCCATCACACTATGACGGGCTCGACGCCATTACATACACATTATGCATGCTACTCACGCAGGCTTAATAACTTCCATTATTACGAACTCCAACGACAATACCACAACGAGCCTAACGGCCACAAAGTTTTCTCCCATTTGGCATACCAATTAAAATGATTGAATTGATACAACTTAGAGCAACCTAAATTTAGAGGCTTCCACCTGACAACTAATTTTCTTTCAACATTTATAATCCAAGAATTTCACACTCATTCTGCAGCTGACATAGATTGATTCAAGCCAGAAGTGTCCTTGGAACGCAGAGGAGGTCCACCACCCCTTCACTTTCAGTGCAGCAATAGGTACGTTAAGCAGTCATCGTTGCAGCACCAGATCAGGGAATGCATGGGTGACATCATTTCCTGGAAACGGAGAAGCTGATCGGGGCGTGAGGGTTCGCAGGCTCAGGATGCGATGCATAGATAAAAAACAAAGCAGTATTAGTCTTGACAACAATATATAAACAACCCAGAAACTGATCAGTTTCAAAATGATTGAGATAAATTAAATAACAGTGCTTTTAAAAACAAATCTGAGAAAGTGAAATTTAGTAGATAGTTAAGGTAAAGACCCATTGTGGATTTATCGCACCCTAGAAACCACCATAATTACAAATTCCAACAGTGAAATATATGACCTGCACGAAATCTTAACACCAATTTTTTTTTTTTTTTTTTTTTTTTTTTTTTGTTATATATTCCAATGATAAAAGTAACCTTTGACAGTTTCAGAGGGACGCACCTTCAGGAGGCCATCGAGGAGTAGGAGTAGTAGATGGGAAGAGTAGCCAAGGAGATTTGTAGCTGAGGAAGGTCAACATCCCACGTAGCAGAGGATTACAGCTCGGCTGGATTTGATGCCTTGTATATGATATTAATGGTTCTCAAATTTTTATTTAGCCAAGGGCGACTGGATACTGCAAAAGAGAACTTGAGAGCCATGAGGGATCATAGGTTTTGATATTATTTTTGCTAGACTGAACCTTAAGCATTCAGAGGCGGAGTATAACAAGCCTCCAAATGGGGATGCATCTAGCAGAGTGCCATCTGCTTAGAAAAGGCAGACCGAAGACTGACTTGTGGACACAAAATTTAACTCTTGAACTAAGCTTGAGAGCGCAAGTGATCTATTTCCTATGGTCAGGGTAGAAGTTGCTCAAAGTGTTAATTAACCAAGTCAACCGATGACACAATACTATCATTCAATATTGAAACAGCCTTAATATAATCTCCAAGGATGAAATAACCGGACGACCCCTTAAGAACCATCAGAGCTGTAGATTCAGGCGGCCGGACAAACACAAACCACTCTTCTTAAATCCTTTTCCCCCAAACCAGAAGGCGCAGACACAGGAGAACAAGTGGAGGGAGCCTGAAGACACAACAGTCATCACAAAACCACTCCAGGCATAGAGAGGGAAAGATCAAACGCAAAACACGAAAATCCAGAACAGGAACACGCGGCCCAGAATCGAACTACCCCCAGCCGAAAAAAAACAAGGCCGCGACGAGACCGACACACTCACTAATGCAGCCGACGCAAGTCCCTGAGGACAGGGCAGGACCCACTAGGGTACACAGAGCAGGGAAAAAAAAAAACAGGCGGAGCAGAACCAGATGCAGAATGTGCGGGGCAATGAACGAGGATCGCTGAGTGAATAAAATGAGCCATAGACGCTGCATAAGAGAGACCAATCATAGGGAAAAATGTCCACAGAGCCGAGACGGGTCCAAGAGACACTGATTCACATTCTAACTAACCAGCAGCCACAACAACGAAGAAAACAAACAGAAGAACCGCCATAATAATAAAGCCAGCATCAAATCAAAGATAAGATTCACACACAGCTCCCAAAGAACAAAACAGCAACAGAAAACAAATGCAAAAAAGCCACGATAAATTCAGCCAGCATGAGAAACCTGTCCAAACGAGGACTGCCAGCCTTCACAACCACAGAAAGGACCCCACAACCCCTGAAAAAACAACCGGACGACGCAGAACTACGCAGCACAAAAGGAATCAGAAGTGCATCAAGAAGGACCCGGAGAAAACTACAATTCCCAGGGTCCTTAGGGGCGTGACGTCACCGAAGTAAACAGGAAGAAAAACGCAGCCTTAGAAAACTACACGGGAAAGGACTGATCGCCGCTCACCGCAGAAAGTCGGCTGACCACGGCAGACGAGAAGACCCGGACAGCCCCTGATCGGGGGCCACGGACATCCCGAACATCGCGGAAAGCACACCCCCTGCAGATGCACGCGACCGCGGCGAAACGACCGCGCTGTGCGCCGTCAGCCGCCCGCGGATCACTGCAAAGCAGAGCAGACGCGGCGAAACGAAAACCCCACATCATAAAAAACGGGGATCATCCATCCGAAGAACGGTGGGAACACAGCAAGACGCCGAAAGAGACGGAGACCCGCGGGCACTGAGACCGGCGAAGAATGAGCGCTGAAGGTAAGAGAGAATGAACAATTGTACACCCGACTTAAATAGGACGCTAAGCAGGTGGGTTAATTAACAGACCCGCCCTAGGGGAGTAACCTGCAATTCTGCCGAGTGTCTGCCCGAAATGCGACGAGTCGCTTATTGTTGCTATTGTCATTGTCACTTTTGCACATTTGCACTTTTACAACTGCCACTCGACATCTTGTATTTTTGTGTGTATGATGTGAGTGAATTGTTTTGTTTCCTCTATACGTTTGGCATTTGGAGCAGACAGCAAAGAAAGAATTTCATTGTGCAGGGAAACCCGTTTCTTTACTGTGCATATGATAATAAACCCTTTGAATCTCCGCGCAGGCCTCCAACGCCTACATCGGCGACAGTGGAACCGGGCGGCGTGCCCGTCCCGCCTCCGGCCGTCTCTGTGCTCCGGCGGTCCGCCTTTGCTGCCTGCGAGGTCCGCCGCTTGTCATGGGCGCGGAGTTGGATGCCGTGGTGTTCCTTTCTGGGCCCCTGGTCAGGCATGACGCTCCAACAAGGCCACCCGGATCCACCCACTCTTCCTTAGAGGATGGACTTCTCGATGGAGGCGCTGAGCTGCCGTGGGATCTTCTTCCCCGCCTCTGCGCCCTCACCTTTTTGTGGTCCCTCTGCGATCCCACTTCTGACACCATAATGTGGCGGGGTCCCGCCGGAAAAGGATGCAAAGGAGCCAAGGTGAGGAGGTTCAGTCTTTATTCAAGAACGTTGTTACTTCACGCAGGGCCGCACCAGCACGCGTCACCTCCGTCACTCCTTCTTACACTTCCTTATGAACCTTACGCCCCTCCCACGGGCGGTGCTCTCCATCAGGCCACAGGAAGGTCACAGGAAAAATGCTTAAACATAAAATGTACACAAATGCACAAACAATAAAACACGCTGTGGCCCCCCCTCGTCATCTGAGGGTGCCACACCATCACAGTGGAGAGTCTCATTGTGGTGCTGAATGTTATATTCTTGGAGAACCTGTTGATGACATACCAAGCATGCAGGTTTGCATTCAGCTCCGTGAACAAATAAAACGCGTTCCATTTTCTTGGAAAGCTCAGGACTTCACTTCAACCTTTTTTTTCTTTTTGACAACATTTTGGTCATTAGGGTGTCACTACTGATCATCCTTCAGTGGTGAGGCTCACAGCGAACAAAACTACTGACTACCCAGACACAGAGCTGTTAGGTTTCGTTTTTGGCACATGCAGAGTTATGTTTCACCTGTTAAGCTTTTCCTTTGCTTCCCCTAGTGGTGGATTTGAGCATTTCGGTTATTTCTTTAAAAAAATCATAACTCACCACAGGAATGGACTAGAAACTTGCTTTCTTTTTTCAACATCCTTGTGATTTTTGCTCTTCATGTGTGGGCCGGACTAAACCACCTTGCGGGCCGGATACGGCCCACGGGCCGTATGTTTGACACCCCTGGTCTAGTGGGTCTAGATGATCCAACTCCCAACGTTAGAGTGCCTAGGATAGCACAAGGGTTACATATCAAATATAAGCATGACAACATTGGTGTACAGTCCACTTTTTTTCCTAATCTGGATCTCAGTGGCGATTTCTTTAAGACTGCAATTTGTGACTGCATGTCACAAAATTAATGGTCATATATGTACTATTGTATTTACATTTTGACTAAAAATGCGTTAGAAAACGTTCATCTCAAAGGCGAGTTCGTTCAGAATCAGTTACATATAACAGGTCGGCTGACTCGATTTCCTTCTCATTCATTCCCGCAGTGTCACAGTGCATTGAAGCCCAGCGTCCATTGACTTCAATGGGGCTGCTTTGAATGTTTTTTTCTCAGCGCTTTGAAACTATACGGTCATTGGATAAACGCTGCGATTATGTCCCGCCCATGGACGCTCAGCGTCTCTGGGGGTCAGTGGGGAGTGGGCTGGCCCGGACTCCAAGCTCCTGCGTGATGATTGGAGGGTCTGCATCTCCTTTTGACTGACAGCGATTCTGTGCTATAAGGAAACACTGAAGCTGTTCGCGTTCAGTCCCATCGCAGACCAAAGCGTCGGCCACACTGCTGTTCATCTGTGAGTCTCCCGGGAACAAATGGTAACACAATTCAGACAGAGCAGATCATCTGCGGCTCTGGCTGATATCAATTCGGAAGCTAACGGCAGCTACTAGCTACTTATTCCTTTTTTGTTATTGTATTTCACGTTTTTGTATTGGATCGTTGTGATCAATAAAGTACCAGAAAAAAAAACATAAATAAATAAAATACGGGGTAGTGTGCACAAGACATCAGGGGGCGCTCCTACTATGCAGTTTGGAGTTGCCGCCTGTCTTTCTGTTCCTATTGATGTGTGAGGACTAGTGGACTGTGACGTTGGATAGATTTACGCAGATCATTAAGCAAAAATTAGTCCTTCAGTTTTTAAGTTTATAATTTGAGTTTTGCCTGGTTCTTATATCTATTGATCTTAGCATTGTTATATGCTCTCTATTAATGAATGTTCTGTTTGTTTTTATGGTCTTGTCATTTGGGCCTTGAGTCAATCATATTGTTAGACTGAATGAATTAATAATTTATGTTTATTTTTTTTTGTGTAGCAATAAACATAATTTAACAAATATGAAGAAATAAAACCAAGATTTAAAAGATTAAATAAAAATTGATTTTTATAAAGAAAGCCCACATAAAATCAGTCATGATCCTTTTTTAAATTGCTACGTCCAAAAATTTTTAAATTATATTGCTGTGATTATATTGCTTTAAATTATTTTACTGTGACCCTGTCGTACCAAGACAGGGTCACAGACCATTTTCTCGAAAAGGATCGTTGGGCAGAATTTACTTTTAAATAAATAGACAATTTTATGATGAAGGCCGAAAATGAGCTTCCCCTTTTTGACAGACCAGTGCTATACGTGTATCGCAATTCTATACTTAAAGATCTTTACCTTCAAACAGCAACTAGACAGCTTTTCAGCAGAGATTAAGAAAATGTGATTTAGGATCTTTCTAATACAAATCCACTCTGACCATAGAAAAGATAGATTTCTAACATTTTCTGAATCCAATTTATTAAGTTTTTCGAGTTTTTCGTCATTGTAAAGGAGGGTCTAAGGGCAAGGATGCCCAGTTTAGCTTAGTCTGTTTAGTTTAGTATAGCCATTGCCTATTTTATTTTATGACTGATTTCTTGTTTATTATAAAATTGCCGGTATTAAGCCCATTGAGACGACTATTGTTAAAATAATTAGCTATATAAATAAAAGTGAATTGATCTTAACTAAACAGGAACTAACCATCAACGTTTGAGCTTGAATTTCCAATGTTGAAGTTCCTCTTACAACCACAAAATGGTTGTAACCCCACCCCCTCAGGTACAGCTTCCCACTGGGCACGGATACATCTGTTAGATCTAAATCGTGGCTATTTCAAAGCTCAAAGCTGTAGATATGCATCATGCATTTGATAAACATCTGTTCATAGAGATTTACTGCACATGGACACCTCCCTCATTCACTTTAGAAGAACATAAACACTCGATTGAGCACAGGCACTCGCTCACCTTTGAACAATAATTTGTGTGACTGAATAACATGTTTCATGTGTTGGTCTGAATGCATAAGTGTTTGGTGTGAACATTATTTGTATGGTGTACATGTTGACATGTGAACATTTTTGGAGCCGGTATGTTTGTAACATTTGAGTGTGTGTTCGGATAGGCCCCGCCTCTTTTAGATTTGCTCTGCATCTGACCTGACAGTAATGATTTTAAACATTCAGAAACTTGTTCGTTTATGTTGTTGCTTCATGAATTAACCATCCCCACCCATTCTATAAACTCCCCCCCCCCCTGTCTCTAACATCCCTCTCTCTTCTTCCATTCTTTTCTTTTCCGTTCGGTCCAACAAAACTGTTTCAAAGATTAATATAAATTAAAGCCGCAAGCGGCGTTGTATGGCCCGCAGACGCAAACCGCCTCCACGCCCAACTCTACGCACCACCGCTGACCTCACCGCCCTCACAGCCCGCAAATTAAAAGCTAGTCAAAGCTGGATTTGCTAATTATGCTAACTATGCTAACTATGCTAATGTGGCTAAAAGTGCTAGCATAGCGATCAGCATCATCAACTGACACAGAAAAACACATCACCTAAAATGCTAATTATGCTAACTATGCTAGCAATGCTAATGTGGCTAAAAGTGCTAGCGTAGCGATCAGCATCATCAACTGACTCGGAAAAACACATTACTTAAAATGCTAATTATGCTAACTATGCTAGCTATGCTAATGTGGCTAAAAGTGCTAGCATAGCGATCAGCATCATCAACTGACTCAGAAAAACACATTACCTAAAATGCTAATTATGCTAACTATGCTAGCTATGCTAATGTGGCTAAAAGTGCTAACATAGCGATCAGCATCATTAACTGACTCAGAAAAACACATTACCTAAAATGCTAATTATGCTAACTATGCTAGCTATGCTAATGTGGCTAAAAGTGCTAGCATAGCGATCAGCATCATTAACTGACTCAGAAAAACACATCACCTAAAATGCTAATTATGCTAACTATGCTAGCTATGCTAACATAGCTAAAAGTGCTAGCATAGCGATCAGCATCATCAACTGACTCAGAAAAACACATTCCTCCATTGGTGAGAGCTATATGCCATAAGTTGATAAAAAACCCACTTTTTCCAAAATGGCGGCTTTTTTGTTTATTTTAGCTCCATAGCAACCATTTTATGTTTTGGTCCCCTCGGGAGGACAAACAGATTGATGTCAGTTTCGGACAAATCGGTAAAAGTAAACTTTTTGTTGTCCTTAGCAACAGTGGTTTTATGCTAACCACGCCCACATTCCTTATATGTCCATACCCAGTGTTTTTCAATGTATGCAGTTTCAGGTATTATTGCAGGCATTCAAATTTCACAGTAGTCCTTTGAAAAACATAGGAGTTATAACAGTGCGCCACTTTGCTAGCTCGCCACGCGCACGCCGTACAAAATCTACAACTTCTAATTCCAACATTTTTTCCACAGTAGCTTGCCATTGATGCCCAAGAAGTTTCGAGACAATCGATGAAAATTCCAACGACAAGTTTACGTTTTAATCTGGTGGTAAAGGTGTTTTTTATAGAAAATTCAAGATGGCCGCCTTTTCCCGATGTCAAAGGTCGACGAAACTCCAGAGGTGATTGTAGACTTACGCTAGGGACATGCGCGTCAAATTTCGTGAAAATCGCTCGAAAAAAAGTTCATTTTTCCATATCGTGTAAAAACGCGAAAAATGCAAAATGGCATATTTTGGCACAAAATGGCCGCCAAACCGTAGGTCGTGTCGCCATCACGTAATGATTCCAAAACTTTCTTTGGATATACCCGACAAAGTTATCTGGGTTTCGTTAGCCGATTCTTAAAAATAAAATCCGAAAAAAATTTTTTTTGCCGAGTCAGCTTTTTTTTTTGCGACGGTTTTTTGTTTACCACGGCCACATTCCTTTATCGATTTTGTCGTATGTGACATCGTTTTGTTCAGTGTGGGCCAGGGTATCGCATATTTCAGTTTCAGGCTATTCCGATAAAATATGTGCGAGCTAGCTAAAATGGCGACGGTTGCGAATTCGCCACGCGCACGCGTTTCAAATTCTACAACTTCTAATTCCAACATTTTGTCCACAGTAGCTTGCCATTGATGCCCGAGAAGTTTCAAAAAGATCGATAAAAATCCCTAGGACGAGTTTTCGTTTGTATACGTTACTAAAGGTGCTTTTTTAAGAAACTTCAACATGGCCGCCCCTTCCCAAGGTCAAAGGTCAACGAAACTTCTTTGGTTATTGTAGAATCAGGGTCTTGGCATGTGTGTGCAATTTCGTGACAATCGCTTAAACAAAAGTGTCATTTTCCCATATTGTCAAAAAACACGAAAATCGCCATTTCTCTGAGTTCGCCACAAAATGGCCGCCAAGCCGCAGGTCGTGTGGCCATCCCATAATAATTTCATAACTTCTTTGGGATATCTCCAACACGCCTGTTTTGGTTTCGTAACTGTATTTTGAAATATTTTTTTTTGGCCCCATAAGCGATTTTCGGCCCATTCATTTTTTTGACGGGATTGCTCGCCGTGATGTCATCATCGTGGGGGGGGTGACGTTTTCTTTGCCGAAAATTCATTTTCAATTTATCCTAGGTGTGTGCCAATTTTGGTGAGTTTTCGGGTATGTGGCGGGGGTCAAATTTGCGATCTACGGATCCGTTAGAAACGGGAAGAATAATTAAAGCCGCAAGCGGCGTTGTATGGCCCGCAGACGCAAACCGCCTCCACGCCCAACTCTACGCACCACCGCTGACCTCACCGCCCTCACAGCCCGCAAATTAAAAGCTAGTCAAAGCTGGATTTGCTAATTATGCTAACTATGCTAACTATGCTAATGTGGCTAAAAGTGCTAGCATAGCGATCAGCATCATCAACTGACACAGAAAAACACATCACCTAAAATGCTAATTATGCTAACTATGCTAGCAATGCTAATGTGGCTAAAAGTGCTAGCATAGCGATCAGCATCATCAACTGACTCGGAAAAACACATTACCTAAAATGCTAATTATGCTAACTATGCTAGCTATGCTAATGTGGCTAAAAGTGCTAGCATAGCGATCAGCATCATCAACTGACTCAGAAAAACACATTACCTAAAATGCTAATTATGCTAACTATGCTAGCTATGCTAATGTGGCTAAAAGTGCTAACATAGCGATCAGCATCATTAACTGACTCAGAAAAACACATTACCTAAAATGCTAATTATGCTAACTATGCTAGCTATGCTAATGTGGCTAAAAGTGCTAGCATAGCGATCAGCATCATTAACTGACTCAGAAAAACACATCACCTAAAATGCTAATTATGCTAACTATGCTAGCTATGCTAACATAGCTAAAAGTGCTAGCATAGCGATCAGCATCATCAACTGACTCAGAAAAACACATTCCTCCATTGGTGAGAGCTATATGCCATAAGTTGATAAAAAACCCACTTTTTCCAAAATGGCGGCTTTTTTGTTTATTTTAGCTCTATAGCAACCATTTTATGTTTTGGTCCCCTCGGGAGGATAAACAGATTGATGTCAGTTTCGGACAAATCGGTAAAAGTAAACTTTTTGTTGTCCTTAGCAACAGTGGTTTTATGCTAACCACGCCCACATTCCTTATATGTCCATACCCAGTGTTTTTCAATGTATGCAGTTTCAGGTATTATTGCAGGCATTCAAATTTCACAGTAGTCATTTGAAAAACATAGGAGTTATAACAGTGCGCCACTTTGCTAGCTCGCCACGCGCACGCCGTTCAAAATCTACAACTTCTAATTCCAACATTTTTTCCACAGTAGCTTGCCATTGATGCCCAAGAAGTTTCGAGACAATCGATGAAAATTCCAACGACAAGTTTACGTTTTAATCTGGTGGTAAAGGTGTTTTTTATAGAAAATTCAAGATGGCCGCCTTTTCCCGATGTCAAAGGTCGAAAAAACTCCAGAGGTGATTGTAGACTTACGCTAGGGACATGCAAGTCAAATTTCGTGAAAATCGCTCGAAAAAAAGTTCATTTTTCCATATTGTGTAAAAACGCGAAAAACTCAAAATGGCAGATTTTGGCACAAAATGGCCGCCAAACCCTTGGTCGTGTCGCCCTCACGTAATGATTTCAAAACTTTCTTTGGATATACCCGACAAAGTTATCTGGGTTTCGTTAGCCGATTCTTAAAAATAAAATCTGAAAAAATTTTTTTTTGCCGAGTCAGCACTTTTTTTTGCGACTGTTTTTTGTTTACCACGGCCACATTCCTTTACCGATTTTGTCGTATGTGACATCATTTTGTTCAGTGTGGGCCAGGGTATCGCATATTTCAGTTTCAGGCTATTCCGATAAAATATGTGCGAGCTAGCTAAAATGGCGTCGGTTGCGAATTCGCCACGCGCACGCGTTTCAAATTCTACAACTTCTAATTCCAACATTTTGTCCACAGTAGCTTGCCATTGATGCCCGAGAAGTTTCAAAAAGATCGATAAAAATCCCTAGGACGAGTTTTCGTTTGTATCTGTTACTAAAGGTGCTTTTTTCTGAAAATTCAAGATGGCCGCCCCTTCCCAAGGTCAAAGGTCAACGAAACTTCTTTGGTAGTTGTAAAATCGTGTTTGTGGCATGTGTGTGCAATTTCGTGAAAATCGCTTGAACAAAAGCGTCGTTTTCCCATATTGTGAAAAAACACGAAAATCGCCATTTCTCTGAGTTCACCACAAAATGGCCGCCAAGCCGTAGGTCGTGTGGTCATCCCATAATAATTTCATAACTTTTTTAAGATATCTCCAACACCTGCATTTTGGTTTCGTAACTGTATTTCAAAATATTTTTTTTTGGCCCCATAAGCGATTTTCGGCCCATTCATTTTTTTTACGGGAACGCTCGCCGTGATGTCATCGTCGTGGGGGGGGTGACGTACTCTTTGCCGAAAATTCATTTTCAATTTATCCTAGGTGTGTGCCAATTTTGGTGAGTTTTCGGGTATGTGGCGGGGGTCAAATTTGAGGTCAAAGTGGAAGAAAGAAAGAAGAAGAATAATGAAACGAAGCAAAAACAATATAGAAGTTTTTGCGGTTAGGATTTCCTATGTATTTCAATGCGGCCTGTCTTTTACTATAGGCTGGGCATGTCTTTTTGGCTTTAAACCCGTTCTTTGAGGGCTTTTTTGGGCATTTTTGTGTTTTTGTCGTCATTTTGCGATTACAACGTTGTCGTTTGTACGATGGTGTTGTGCGTGTGTGTGTGTATTTTTGTTGCGTTACACAATTGTCGTGTCGTTGTGTGCTTTGGGCGACTTTTGACCCCATTTTTGGGCGTTTTGACGCGTTTTTTTGACGTTTTGGACCTTTTTGAGTGTTCGACCCTCGTAGCAGTTACAATATGGTCCTTGCACTCTGTGAGTGCTGCGGGCCATAATAATAATAATAATGAAACGAAGCAGAAACAATATAGAAGTTTTTGCAGTCAGGCGGCCTATGTATTTCAATGCGGCCTGTCTTTTACTATAGGCTGGGCATGTCTTTTTGGCTTTAAACCCGTCTTTTGAGGGCTTTTTTGGGCTTTTTTGTGCTTTTGTCGTCATTTTTGCGACTACAATTTTTACGTTTTTGCGTTGGTGTTGTGCGTGTGTGTGTGTATTTTTGTTGCGTTACACAATTGTCGTGTCGTTTTGTGCTTTGGGCGACTTTTGACCCCATTTTTTGGCGTTTTGACGCGTTTTTTTGACGTTTTGGACCTTTTGAGTGTTTGACCCTCGTAGCAGTTACAATATGGTCCTTGCACTCTGTGAGTGCTGCGGGCCATAATAAAGTTTAGCCTTAATTACAAAAAGGGTTTATTCAAATATAAAACTACTGTGTCAGAAGATTAGTAACACCTGTTGTAATAGTAAAATATGTTCAACACCAGAAGCCTTCAGCTGTTGTACAGGACAAGCAGAATTCACCAAGTTTTGGATTGTTCACCCACTACTAGGGAACGTGAGCTGTCTTTAAACCGCAGTGAGACAGGTTTTATTTATATATATATATATTTACATCTATAAATGTAGTTTTATACTAAATTAACATAAAAAACTTTGTGTTTGTTAGGATCAGTGAGAAGAAAATCTGGATTTCTACTGAACATAAATACTGAGCTGTGTTTGACATCGTCTTTGGCTTACAATGTCACGTCATCCTGATGGAATCAAACTGTGGATCTGAGGGTCTAATAGAGATTTTTGAATTAGTTTCCAGATGTTTAGATCAAGTCAAAGTCAGCTTTATTTGTCAAATACGCATGATTTGCAGCACAGATTAAATTTTTTCCCTCTTGACCCACAATGCAAGCAGTTTATAAAAACAGAAATCTAAATAGTGCAAAAGAGCAATGAGATGGTTTAAAGTGATAGGAGTCTTTGGTGAAGATGATGTTCTGAAGCAGGAGTGAAAGTGTTTCAGTTCAAGTTTGTAGAAGGGAGTGGAGGGGGCAGAGGGGGGAGGCCAGGGAGGGAGTTGAGTTTCCTTATCGCCTGAAGGAGGAAACTGCAAAGTCTCCAGGCCAGAACCAGCAGACTCAAGGACACTCGACTCCCTGATGGCAGCAGGCTCAAGTGGGATGGGTGGGAGTCCTCCCCTTTAATCCTGGTGGCTTTGCGGGTGAGGCGGGGGTGATAAATGTCCAATAGGCCAGTTAGTGGGACACAGATGATCTGGTTTGTTAGTTTGGTTCCTGATTTGGTTCGTTAGTCGGATCTGCTCCCGATTGTTTGTTAGTCGGATCTGTTCGTGGTCCAGTTGGTAAGTCGCATCTGTTCGGGATCAAGTTTCTTAGCCCGATCTGTTCCTGATTCAACAGCTAATTAGGACAAGTGCAGCAGAAACCCCTCCCACCTGTGAGAAAGGTGCCAGAATTGTCCAGAAGTGAGCGGACGACCTGAGAGAAAGTCAGAGAATCGAACCTGTAATCCTGAAAATAGAAACTTCTGATGAACAAACAAAAAAAACCAGAAAAGGTTGTGAATAAAAACAGAATTCTTTTTTTTGTTGTTGAATTTTTTAAAATGGTTTATTTCAAGCAATAAAGTAGAAATAATACACAAAAGCAATATAATAATCAGTTATACATTCATACAGTAATTAATCAAACTTAGCATAATTAGACATATTAATAAATATTGCTTGAAAGGGAGTGGAAGGAAGCGAACTTATATAATCCCACCCCGATTATACTGTAACCATTTTATTACATGATTTATCAATATCCGGTTCCTGGCTTTCATCAGACAGAATTAAGAATCATAAGATATCGATAAAGCACATGACAAAGATGAATTACTTAAGTATTACCTAAAAAATAACTATTTTAGAAATCAACATGGCAAATGCAGATCAGTCATCTGAAATATATGCAGATTATGTTACTTATAAAAGTCATTCATATGATTAAAACATAATACTATATCGGTAAAGTAGACAAAACACCGTTTCAGGAATTTTCATAGCAAAACTTCATCAAGTATCTAAAGTTAAAAACATGTGCAAAATTATGCTACATTAGGAAAAATTTTTGAATCAATTTATCAATTTTTGGAGAAAGTGAAGTAATATCATTAAAAGTCAATCAATTTAACAATTTTCAATAAGTGATTTATCATTTGTTTTACTTTTTATTATATTTTTTTGTATTTTTATTTTTTTATAATAAAGTAATGCTGTAAGGGAAAAATAAAAAGGGTCCATAACTGTCGATTGTCCAAGGTTGGTATTTCTTCTTTTACTGATAACAGTCGTTCTTCTGGGTTCAAAACAATAAACAACAATTAATAGTTCTCTTCGATGTTATGTCTGCAGACATTAGATTCAGGTCCATGTCCTTCTTCAGCTGATATCAGCAACGGTGAAAGTTGAGGTCAAGTTTTCTGCATGTCAGAGTTCTGCTGTTATTCAGGTGACGTCAGACGTATGGAGAAAGTGAGGAATCCAGGCGTCATATTTCTTGAAATTATTTGGCTCTTTGACTTATTACTGCATGCTGTTTCAGACGACCGTAATAAGACACTTCTCAAAGTCCTTCATGGTGTTCACAACCAGAACCTTGGCCCGGTCCGGTGGACCGATTGGTTTGACGTAAATCCTGCAGCCTTTAACCCAAGTGTTCTCAATCTGCTTACGCTTCCTGAGAAGCCGTGCATGTTTTGAGATTTCAGCATTCCTTCTGGTCAGATGGTCGTTTAGATAAGCAGCTGAACCTTTCAGGTGTTTCCTTTGGGTCATCAAAGCTAGCTTGTGTTTGTGATTCACAAACCTGATGAGGATCGCTGGTTTATCCGTCTCCTTTCTCCTGGGGAGCAGGTGGCAGGTCTCGATGGTATTGAGATCCAGGGAAATCCCTTTAGATGTGAGAAATGTTTCCATTTGGTGTACCAGAGACTCTGCACCGATCTCCGTATTAGCACTGCTAGCTACACTAGGGCTAGCATTAGCAGTGCTAGCTCCTGCTGTCAGCTTCGCTCCAGTTTTGATTGGTACTCCAGTGAGAATGACATTATTCATCCTTACTTGCTGTTCCACATCGTCCAGTCTTTTCTCCAGAATCTCGACCCGGTTTTCTCGCTGCTTTTTTTGAGCCCGAAATCTTCGGAACTCTTCCATCATTTCCCAAAGTGGCGTTAGCTTAGCGGACACTTGGTCCATAAAACTTTTCAGCATTTCTTGAATAACGTCAAGAGTCTTTTTGAGGGTCTTCGTATTCCTGGGTTTTCTTCGGGGGCATGGTCAGCTCTCTTTTTTGGAGAAAATCAACTTTTTAAGTAATTTGAAGATAGTTGTATTCGCAGAGAGGCACGCTACACAGCAGGACGCGTGGCGTGCCAGAAAAAAAAAAAAAAAAGGAACCGGAAAAAAAATAAATTCATGATTAGAAACTGAAGAACGTTTGAAAAAATGTTTAATCTTTGTAATCCTGAATTACAAGTAACTGTTTCTCTGGTAAATGATTAGTTTGATCCTCACAGATTTGTCCCAATCAGTCCTGTCCAATAGCTGAGCAAGCAGATAAGAGCTGAAGGCCTCTTGTGTTGGACAGATTTTGCCGGAACAACATGGGGTTATGAATCTTCTGACAGAGTACATTTGTAAAAACCCATTTTGTATTTGAGGCTAAGCTTTATTTGTGATAATTATATTTGTATACATTCCTTGTTGGACTGCACGGAAGAAAAGAAGAGAGAGAGAGAGAGGGATGTTAGAGATGGGGGACAAGGGGTTAGAATGGGGGGAGTGGGGGGGTTGATAATACAAAGTCAAAACATAACAGTGTCATAAGTAAATTGCATGACTTAGTTCACACATCAACAAAAAGTCTGCACACAACTATTTACAGTTTTGAAGTATATTCATGCATTAATGATGAAAGATTTATCTCACAAGACTTATGCACACAGAGCACTACACACAAGATTTGCATCACCAATATTCTTGAAGAGGGGTGTAAAAACAATACCCATGCCCATATTTGTGCAAAAATGAATAAGCAGGTGGGTTGAATGAATGTGTGCTTCTTAGAATCTGGCTTGATCACATTGAATGCTCCAGCAAAAGCAGGAGGCCCGGCACCTCACACCCCAGAGCCGGGGCCAGACAGTAAAGCAACCCGGCCGATCCAGTCATCCAAGAGCCCCCCCATCAGACAAAGACCTGGGAGCAACCACCGTCCCGCGCCCCGGTTCCCCACCACGGAGACCAAAACCAGGCAGCCCCCCGGCCGAGGAGCAGGAGGAACCAAGAGCGCGCAGAATCTGAGCCTGAATCCAGGGATGTTTGCAGGGATGTGAAGATGCAGTCCGTTTCCCTGTTCTGCCGCCTGGACTCCAGAACCCTGTCTCCCGGGAGATTAGTATCTGCAGACAGGGGACGGGCCAAGGCGGCTTTTGGGGGACCAGTCCTGACAAACCGTACACACAAGCATGTGAATTTTTGTTACCATTCAGGTCCAGACAAAGCAAAGGCTGATGGTTATTCCAGTTAAATTGATCCACGGCTAAATCTGTTATTAGCATGACTAATGTTGTTAGCATGCATGTTGTATTAACCTATTTACGTAATCCTAACCTTCCTTCCGTGTCAGTTCAGCCAAAAAATAAAAAGCCCTAGGCGCACGGATTAAAAAAACTTTAAGCGAACACGAGCTTAGTAATAATCATAACAATCGTAAAAGCCAGTTTAGAAGATCATCTTCCTATGTCGATCATAGCTTAGCATGTTTACATCAATACTTCTCTTCCTCAATAGATTATCCAGACTAATAATTACCCTAGACGTCATCGGACCAATGTGCAGCTAATCAGATAGTGTAACGTCATCATTAGATCATTAGATGCTGGTTGTGTTCGGTGGTCTGCGACTAATGATGACGTCACACTATTTGAGTCGCTGTACGTTGGTCCGATGGTGCTTTTAGACCAAAACATTTTTTTTGTAAAAGTTAATGTTGCCACACCCAGTTATATTTCAGGGCTCCGTATTTGTTATACTTTCTGTTACACTTTGATACATAAGCTGTACTGCAACATTTTTATATAATACTTTCTGTAATAAAAAATACTAGACTACAGAGATTTTTGTAAAGTTTTTTTCAGGCACAGACAACTTTATTTGACACATGAAATGATAGAGAGGAAAATTACATATAGCTAATACCATACATAAAAAGGTTGTATTAGTTTAGTTCTGGAACAATAAAGTGTGATGATGAGGCAACATGACAGGGTGAAGGACAGTTCCTTTAGTGTGGCAAAGATGCTTAGTTTACATATCTGCTCTGCACCGCACCAGCCACGCTTTCTCACACTGAAGTAAACGCTGATCGCCACAATGTCGGCCTTTTGTTCAGAGCTTTGTACACACCACTCTGACCGATCAGGTCGCTAAACTAGAATCCATTTGCTGGGAGGTTCTGCAGAACTTTGGCCCGCTAAGTGCATTAGCTTATTAGCCGCTGTGCAGCTGCCGTGCTTCACTCGTTCTAATCTGAGCCTCTGAAAAGCATCGCAATCCGCATTTTTATATGTTACTGGCAGCAACATGGCAAAGAGTTTCAGTTTGGTACCTATCCCTAGTGGAAACTAAGTAGTTCATGTCTCAAAACAAAGAAAAAAGCGGCCTCTGGCCAAGGTCTTCCTGTTTTGTGTAGAGTTGAGCTGCCCAAAGAGGCTCTGCTGCCAACTAGTAGTAAAAGTGGAAAACAAGAGTCAGACACTGAAGGACGCTCATAAATAATTAAATAAATATTGTCCTGACCGTATCTTGAATCTATACAAGTTTGCTAAATGAACTATGGCGATATATCGCCGAATCGATTTTTTTCGAACACCCTACAAATGGACTGCAGGATTCCTTCGAAGCTGGTGCCAGGAGATGGCGCAGCTCTGGGGGAGTCATCCTGACGGCCGCGCTTTGAAGTTGGATTGGAGGCAGCTTGCGTCTTCGCCAATACTATCCGCACAAAGCACCTGTCAATATAACCCTCGTAATCTTCCAACTGCGGCAGACTCAGATATTTTAATGTCAGCAACAAACTTTTTTTTTTAAGTTGGCGGATAAGATGGATAAATAAAGTTGTTTATCTATCTATCTATTTGGGAGGTTCCTGCATGGAAATTGACGTCTCCATCGCATACAGCACTGGTTGACATACATAGAGGAAAAAGGAAAAAGCAGCACAGTGACTAGAAAAATTAGAAAAGATTAGAACAGTAAGAAACACTTTAAATGTCTGCAAAACAGCATATACAAAAAAAGGTCATTCAGACCCTTTCCCTTTCCGTCTCCCCCCCCTCCTAAGTGGAGGTTAAAGAGTTTGATGGCACGGGGGACAAAGGAGTTCTTCAGTCTATTAGTCCTGCACCTTGGGAGGAGCAGCCTTTTGCTGAAGGTGCTTCTCTGGCTACTGATACTCATGTGCAGAGGGTGGGTGATATTGTCCAGGATACCAGTCAGTTTTTTTAGTGTCCTTCTCTTTGCTACAGTAGCCAGAGGGTCCAGCCTTGTGCCAACCACAGAGCCAGCCCGCCTGATCAGCTTCTCCAGCCTGGAGAAGTCTGTCTTTGAGGTGCTCCCCCCCCAGCATACCACAGTGTAGGTTAGTACACTGGCGACCACAGACTGATAGAAGATCCCCATGAGGTTCTTGCAGATGTTGAAGGATCTTAACCTCCTCAAGAAGTACATCCTGCTCTGGGCCTTCTTGTACAGCTGCCCCGTGTTGCTCGTCCAGTCCAGCTTGTTGTCCAGCCACAGCCCAAGATATTTATAGGTCTGCACGACCTCCACCTCCTCCTCTCCTATCAGAACTGGTCTGGGGTTGGGTCTGTCCCTCCCAAAGTCGACGACCAGTTCCTTAGTCTTGGAGGTGTTGAGCTGTAAGTTGTTTTTGTGGCTCCAGACAACAAAATCATCCACCAGGCTCCTGTACTCCTCCTCCTCGTCGCCACTGATACACCCCACGATGGCTGTGTCATTTGCGAACTTCTGGATGTGACACGTGTCCGAGTTGTAGCAGAAGTCCGCGGTGTACAGGGTGAAGAGGAAAGGGGAAAGTACAGTCCCCTGTGGAGCTCCCACGTTGCTGACCACAGTGTCAGATGTGATGTCCTTCAGCCTGACGCACTGTGGTCTGTCGGTGAGGTAGCTGATAATGAGACAAAAGAAAAGCTAATATTACCCTAGCGATGCCAGTTTGGTAGAACAGTAGTCTCGCAGCTCTTCCTGTTTACTCATGTGACATTAGCCTCCCCGAGCTGACTTTGATTAAGCTGAAATTTTGAACAGAATATAGCAGAATATTTATACTGCAGTACAAACATGCACACAAATACACATAGAGACACACATAGATATGCACACAGATACACAGTTTCAAGTTCAATCATTAACCTTCTTTTCTGTCAACTTGTTGCCTATTCCAAGTTTGGGAACTTTCCTTCAAGTTGCTCAGCTGTGTTCTCCACCATGGGGGGGGGGGGGGGGGGGGGGGGGGGGGTGATTAATCTGATTACTCGATCAGTCAGTCCATGTGTGGAAATTATCAATTTTTGTTACCACTTTCTCTGATCAAAGTGAAGCTGAAAACTCTTCTGTTTGCAGCCACTGACTCATCCTGGATACTGATGACATCACTGCAGCTCTGCTCTGATTGGCTGCAGTCAGAGTTAGAGGTGAGATCTGCATTAGTTCAGTTCAGTTTGAGTCTGAGAGGTGATGAAGATAAAGCTGCTGCTCTTCCTCTGCGGGATCCTCAGCGGTACGGCTGAAGGTCAGAACTACTACACAACACTGACACACAACCATGTACCAAAACACAGAGGCTGATCTGGTTCTTCTGTTCTCAGTTTTTCATGAGGACTTTCAAATCACTGGCTGTTCAGACTATGATGAAGAGTTCATGGTTAATCTGGATGGTGAAGAGATTGTTTACACAGACTTCAAGAAGGGGACAGAAGTCGATGCTCAGCCTTCCTTTGTAGGTCATATTACCTACGCAGGAGGATATGGTGCAACTGTGCTCGAGTTACAGGGCTGCAGAAATGACCTGGAGGTTATTCGAAGATTTACAAAAGATCTTCCACTGAAACAAGGTAAAACCAGAACCTTTTTTCATAGTTCTTCAACCTTCATCAAGGATCAGTCATTGTTGTTGATTATTAATCAGATTATGAATCAGATTATTGTTCAGAGGAAAAGTTTAAATAAAGACAATCATGAAGTTCATGTTTTCTGTCAGAGTTCTGATCCAGGATTCAGATTATTCACAGTTCTGAGTTTAATGTGCTGACGGGTCAGTTATTTTTCGTTTCTGCATCATCTTCATGGAAAAGCTGTAGAATTTTAATGAACTGCTGTCTCTTTCTGTCAGAACCAGCAGAACAGCAGCAGACAGAACCTGCTTCAGTTCTGGTTTTGAGAGGAGATCAGGGGTTATGCTGGACCTGGATCAGAACCTGCAGGACCTGATCCTCATTAGAAGAAGCTTCTTCTGCTTTCATGTACATATAGTTTATCTATGGTTCCACTATGTTTGACCTTTAACCTCTGAAGTTCAGATCTCCTGCAGGAGGATCTTCCTGTCATGAAGAATTTCTTCTAACTTCAGATTTGAGAAACAAAGTTCTTTGTTCTTCATGCTCAAGAACCTGAAGTCTCAGGGAAAATCAGACGGTTTTACAACTTCTGGTCTCAGTCAGACCTCCTCCTCCTGCTTGTCCTCAGATCCCCCCTCCAATGTGGTGGTCTACAGCAGAAACAAGGTGGAGCTGGGGCAGCAGAACACTCTGATCTGCCACGTCTCTGGGTTCTACCCGGCTCCTGTGAACGTGTCCTGGACCAGGAATGGTGAGAAGGTGTCAGGAAGCATCAACGTCCCCCGCCCCAGCAGTGACGGGACCTTCTCCCAGATCTCCAGGCTGCAGTTTGTTCCTCAGCTGGGAGACATCTACAGCTGCTCAGTGGAGCATCCAGCTCTGCCTGAGGTCCAAACCATGATCTGGGGTGAGAAGAGCTTCAGAGCAGCAGCTGCAGCATGAAGCTCCACCCTCATCTTCATCTCCTTCTCTGCAGATGTGGAGAAATCCCAGCCCGGCATTGGACCTGCAGTCTTCTGTGGGCTGGGTCTGGTGGTGGGTCTGCTGGGCGTGGCTACAGGAACCTTCTTCCTCATCAAAGGAAACGAGTGCAGCTGATTGGAGGGTTTTGATGATGTCATCATGGGGGGAGGGGTGGATTTGAACCAGCAACGGTTTCTAACAAGTTTCTCTTGTTTTCTTACTTCCTGTTTTACTTTGAAAGTCTGTACAGTTGGTTCCAATGAGTTATATCACTAGAGGAGACACACCCGCTTTAGAAGCCTGGCCGACGGTGGCGGAGCGCGACGCCATCTTGGTGAGGTCGACGACGCCCACATGACAATGATTTCTATTGCTTTTAGTGGTGTCTAAGTACCTTTTATAAACTATATATATTTTTAAATTTATATATATTTATACATTGTTAAAGAAGAGAAACAGTCAACCTTAAAAGCTCAAGCTTTAATGAAAATGCATTGTTGCAGGACTTCTTACAAATAAAAAAATTATTACAAAGAATTTAAAAAAAATAATTTCTAAACATTTAGAAGTTTTAGACCTCTTTGACATGTAATTTAAATTATTTAGAAAAACCCAACAATAAGTCAATAATAATAATAATAATAATAATAATAAATCAATAGTAAGTCAATAAATAACAAAATAAATCTATTAATAATAATAATCATAAAAAAAGAAATATTCAAAAGAAGTCCAAAAGTGAACAATAGATTCACCCTAAAAACAACAACAACAACAAAAAAGAAAAACAATAGATTTATACTGATTCATGTGAGTGATCAATCTGTGTAACACAGATGTTATGGTGTCGGGTTTCCAGCAAACAGTCTGGCCCCTCATCAAAATGTGTTTCCACAAATGTTTTGAACATAGCCAGACTGTATTACTAGTTAGTAACCACAGTGATCCATCTGGGTTAGCTCTTTTTATTGCTAAGATCCACTTTTTCCTTAAGTCGGAATCCAATGGAAACCTGCAAGAAAAGTTCAGTCACTGAGTCAGAAATGTATAAATCTATATTTATGTAGTGACGGTCACACACCCATTGGTCTGCTGTCAGATCTGGTAGCGCAAAGAATTATGGGATGCAATTTCTTCTGCTGGTTTTGGCCTGATCTGAGTGGGTGTGTGGGTTTAATCTATGTGTTTTATTGTCTGACTGTTCTTCCGTTTGGGGTTAGTTATTTTACTCTGATGGTTTATTTTGTCCTGCATCGTATGAGGAGTGAGGAGGGGGGCGAGGAGAATGACCCCACTGCATGTCACACTGTTCGAGGAAAAATAAAGAAGCCAGTTCTGCAAAGTTCCTATCTCTGCCTCGTTCTTCGTAGCGTTGCTACATTACTATAATAGCCTAGTATGCTGTATACAGGTTTAGCAAAATAAGATGTACATTTATGTCGACAGCAAATTATCCGTACATCATGCAGCATGTTGATAATAGCCCTGCAGCATCATGCCTGTCAACATGTGTATGATTAATGAAGCCCCTGCAGCATTAAAAGAAAAAAATTATAGTACTTACCTATGAAATGATATGCCTTCCTCCTTCATGGACTCAGTTCTCTGATGTTGGCAGTTGAAACCCGCACAATGAACAGGGATTATGCAAAAAATGTGTTCACATGCATACACTGCAGTAGTAACTTGACCTCACCAAGATGGCGGTGCTCTCCTCCCATGAGGAACCACGTGATGTCTCCTCTAGTGATATAACTCATTGGTTGGTTCCGCTATAAACCCCTGATGTTCTTCTGAACGTTCCTGTAATAAAACCTTTTAAAATTCACTTTTATTGTGAAATCAGGTTCTGGTTATGACGTCACCAATTTTCCACAGTAAAAACCTAATAAATATGAACATTTTACGAAGACTATTTAAGAATCTGCTGTGTCCTGATGATGAAAAACATGGCTGAATTATAATAATAAAATTATATACACATTGGTGTAGATTTAATGTATTTGTTCAGAAATAAACCAACAAGTTACTAGTCCATGGCAATGTTTGTTTTTATTTTCACGCTGCTGAGCCATTTATGTGTGAGTCTGCATTTCTTTTCTGCATTTTTCTCTTCTACTTTACTGAAAATGCCTTTGAATATTAATCTGTCCGTCTTCCTGTTGCCAATAATTCAACTGTTTTTCATGAGATCAAACCAAAAACGAGCTAAAATGAAGCACAGAGCAGCAGGGAGGAGAAGCAGACGTCTCAGAAGATTTCTTCTGGCTGTCCTGACCAGGGGGGTATTCCAGGAAGCATGTTTAAACTAGCCTGACTTTAAGCCTGAACTCTGGCTGAAATCCGCCTGAACTTGCTTACTCTGGGTATGTCGGTTCCAAAAGACTGTATATGAGTTGGCGTAATTACGCTCGACTTGGTAACCCTGGGTTAATGCACGTGGATGTCAAGTACATAAAGACATTCTCAATGGATCGCCGATTTCTGGAGTCACCATGGAAACGCGTGGAAAAAAAGAAAGCGCTATACTTCGGTGAGACGGATTCTGAGGTTTTAATGACGGCGTATGAAGATTATACGTCCATCAAAAAATTAATATGGCTGCATCATCAAAAGAAAGAGTTTCTGCTTGTAGTGGAAGAACAGACAAAGTAAACGCACAAGTTTCTGATCTTATTTCCATTTTCCTTGTGCCGCATATATATATACATATATATATATATATATAAACTCATCATCATCTCTTTCACTCTTACTCATGGTGCAAAGACAAAAGCACAGTAGGATTAAACAACTCAGCAAAACATGGCACAACACAGTAAAACAGCTAAACAACTAAACAAATTTGGTCAAAAACCCACACTTAAACCAAAATCTGTCCAGACAGGCAAAGGAAATGGTATCCCACAATCCTTTGCGGTGCCGATCTAACAGCAGGACCAACGTTACACCTACTTGAATTAATTTGAATGAAAGTAAATTAACTGTCTGAAAACTACGTGTTATTTTTAAGCTGACTTAACAAAGAAATGATTTATCTTAACTGAAGCAAATAACTATGTTAGATAAAAGTAAAAAAGTTTCTTTCCAACATTCATATGTGGTCTTATCACCCTCTCATGGTGGAAAAAGTATTATCTGAGCTTCTTCATCCACTAAATCATCTTCAAATGGACACACCATGCTGCTTCACCTCTCTGACAACAAACTAACCTACAACTAAACCTGCTCCAGACCAGGTTATGTTCAGAGCATGAGTTGCTATGGCAACTTGACATACCCTGAAACATACCTCCATTTCTGGAACCGAAAACTGAGGTTATGAACTTCCTTAGCCTCAAACTTACCGTGGGAGCTAGCATAACCTGCTTTCTGGAATACCCCCCAGACCTGAACAACTGGTGAGTTAATTAGTGACAAATGCTAAAGTTTGTGTTCAGGGTTACTCCATCTGCTGGACAAGAGTTTAACATTATTTTTCTACTCTGGATAACACTCTTGTGAGTTCAGAGAAAGTATTGTGTTTTTTCTTCATTGTCAAACCATATCAGTCTTCAACACAAAGTGTTGTATATCTGTTTATTTACAAAAAAGATTTACACAACAAAATAACTCACAACACGACAACTCTTGTTCCTGGTGTGTACGCCCTGATCACATCAGATCGTTAGGCGGTCCTGGGGATCCAAACTCTCCCCCTGTGTTTGCATCCTGCTGCCACCGTGGGAACCCCTAGTTCCCGGAGCTCCCAGGGCGTACACCCTGCATGCTTTCCTCCTCTGATCTGTACTAATTCCCTCTTAGTTAGGAGCAGGTGTTGTTAATCGGGGACCTGTATCAAGGGGGCGTGTCCACATGAGTATGCAAATGTTTGTAAAAGACGGCACCAAAATCAGGCAATCCCCTAATCTCTGCCCCACATGAACACAACTTTAATGTCATTGTACATAATAATACAACCAAAGTATAGCAGCCTTGGAGTGGTAAATACTAATAATCAAATCAAAAAATGTACAAATGGACAATTATGCTAGCTCCCACGGTAAGTTTGAGGCTAAGGAAGTTCATAACCTCAGTTTTCGGTTTCAGAAATGGAGGTATGTTTCAGGGTATGTCAAGTTGCCATAGCAACTCATGCTCTGAACATAACTTATCAGGAGCAGGTTTAGTTGAAGGTTAGTTTGTTTTGAGAGGTGAAGCAGCATGGCGTGTCCATTTGAAGATGATTTAGTGGACGAAGAAGCTCAGAATACTTTTTCCCCCGTGAGAGGGTGATAAGACCACATATGGATGTTTAAAGATACATTTTTTAACTTTGATCTAACTTAACTATTTGCTTCAGCCAGATTCTGTGCTCGGATTTCAGCCAGAGTTCAGGGTTAAAGTCAGGGTAGTTTAAACATGCTTCCTGGAATACCCCCCAGGGTTCCATTGTCACATTTAGGGATGGGTCCAAAGTGAGGAAATCTGTGCAGTCAGGGGGTCGGAGGGTGTAGGACAGGGGTGGCCAACACGCGGCTCTTGGCCAATGAGAATGCGGCTCTTTGCCTACTACTATATTGTCTATATAGTAGTGGTGCGGTACACCGAATGCAGTGCTTCTTAAATAGTGGGGCGCTATTGGGTTATTATTACCTGTTCTATCACAGAGTTCATAGCGGTATGAAACCTGTGAAATGCCGTCCCTGCAGCTGCGCGCCCCCTTCTTTGAGAGGGAGCTGCGTGCGTGTGTGAGCTGGAACGGGGAGGGGTAGTAGATGAATGGATCAAAGGTTCGCCAGAGGAGGCTGGAAAAGACGTGGCTGAGTTTCCGCAGAAATAAAACGAGGGGCCCGAGACAGACTTGACCGAAGGCAGTAACGCTTGCAGAGAAAATGAAAACTGAAAATTTTCAAGGAGGTCCGTCTTGGTGCTTTGGTTTTATGAAACGAAGGATGTTTCACAAAACCAAAGCAAGGACTACGGTGGCGCAGCAACTTCCAGCGCATTACAACGAAAAGCTGCCCATCTTCCTTTAAGACTGGGACGCAGCGCCGGGTGAGTTACGTCATACTTTGTGATTGTTTTGCAGATGCTTATGATAACGTGTCTGCTTGCTCTGTTCTTTGAGCTTTGGCAAAAGCCGGCATCATTTATGAGGAGCCCCACAGCACCAAGACAGGAACCTGGCATGTTTGCTAGAAATTTAGCCCAGCTGTTCGTTTCAGATACAGAAGATGAAGGAAGTTGATGGATTTTGGATGCTGATTGATGACTGAAAAAAGAAAATATAAATCACAACCAACTCAGTTTTTCTCCCGCTGACATTTTTAAAATACACACTTGCGTGATTAATGTTTTACCGGTATGTTTTAATGTGCCCACGCCTTAAAAGCTTACACCTTTTGTATGTGTTAAAAACGTAAATACAGAAAGCACCAGCATATCTGAAACTGCATCCTATGGTCCTGAAAATACGGTTACCGCTCTTTGCCTCATTTCATTTTTTTTGCCTCTTAAACCACACTCAATCCATCACACCCAAATTGTTTTTGTTTTAAAAACAAATAATAATAACATTAATTTGGCAGAGTGGGAGTGCTGCTTCTGACACATAAGTGACCGCCAATCACCTGCGCGGGTTACGCCCAATGCCGGAAAAAGTAAGAACACATTTTGAGCACGCACGCAGACTGTTTCCCTCGCGGACAAAATGGCAAAATGCAGAGCTAAACAAAAATATGAAGAGGAACACAGGACATTTTTGGAAGAATGGGAAGATTCATATTTTTTTTATTGAACGGTATGGCAAGTCACTATGCTTACTATGCAGTAACACCGTATCACATTTCAAGGCTTCAAATCTTCGGCGTCATTTCAGCACACTCCAAGCTAATATTGACTGAATTTCCCAAAGGTACCGAAGTACGCAAACAAAAATTAAGCACCTTTTAAAGCCAGGTAATGAGAGTCTCAAATGTTTCAGCAATTGACCAAGCATGGAGAAACTGTCACACTTGCCTTCTATAAAGTGGCGTGGAACATTGCCCGTGCTAAAACAATCATACAACGAAGGAGAGTTTTTTTAAAACAGTGTATTGTGGATTTAATTGAAACTCTGGCTCCAGATAATAAAAAAACTCAAAGACTCCATCACAGATGTACAGTACAGCTGTGATGACACACAGCTGAAACCAGAATATCAGACATTAATGAAGCGCTTGAATCGGAGCTACATGCAGGCCTGAACACGTGTGCTTATCTTAGTGTCGCATTGGACGAGTCATGCGACATAAAAGACAAGCCACAGCTGGCAATATTTGCGCGGATGGTTTCTGAGGACTGCGTTGTTAAAGAAGAGCTTCTCGATATTATTGTCATGGCTAGCAGGCGTAGTACACTCAGATGCTGGAACCTGGAAGGAAACTCGGTAGGCAGCGAGGTAAGTAATAATGAGATTTAATGTATGAATCAGGGTAGAACTGAGTTCCAGGATCTTCTCAGGTAGCCCAAGGTGGTGGTTGGAGGGTCTTGACGGTGACAACCGTGTGATCCGAGATGGAGCCAGAGTTCGTCAGAATGAGACAGCAAGAGGTGAGCCGAAACCAGGTGAGTTCCACAAGAAGGCGAGGTCCTGGAGCAAATGCAAAGACAAGGTAAATAGTTGAGGGTTTAAACAGGCATGAACGAGAATCGTGGTGAGGCCAGGAGATGCACCGTAGGAGTACAACGAACTAGCGTCGGTTACAGGTCCGTGGTCTCCTTAAGAGGCTGCCGGCTGATGAGGATGAGGAGGCGCAGCTGGTGGCATCAGGTGAAGCTGATGAGAAGGAGGAGGGGTCCGCCGGAGGCACCGTGACAATTATGCTACTAAAAGACAGAACTCACTGCATTGATGTAAAAGAAGCCATGACTGAAGGATTCAAAAAAATCAAACTAGGCTTTATGAAAAACTCTCTTCAGTAGCCACGGATATCAGTTTCTCATGCAAATAGTCAATTAATAGTTTTTTTGATAAAAGAGAAAAAGAAAAGTTATAAAAGTAAAACATTTTGTTTTGCTACACACAACTGAAATGAAGGGTGTCTGACCTCCAGGCTAGTTGCTGTGTTAACTGTGGCTAAGCTGCATTTGATGTGTGTATTGAGGGTGGACACTTTCCTTTAAATAAAAACAAGCACAATACTTGCTCTTGTGTTGTAGGGAGAGGAGTGTGTTATGGAAAATAATACGGCTTTAATTGCGTGTGTCTGTGGTGTTTGATGTGTGTCTTTTACAGAAGCCTCCACCACACCACCTGACTTCACCTCCTGCAGGTGATGATTGTAGCCTCCTCCCCTCCTCCAATCACCAGGCTGGGCGGGAGGCATAAAAGTCTCAAGCAACCCCTGTTCCAGTGGCAGCTGAATTATAGTGGGAGGAATCTGTTTTATCAGCTTGCTCCTGTTGTCGGACTTGGCATTAGAGCCTGTGGAAACTGTCTGGTTTTCTTCTGCGTGTGTTTTTTGGTTATGTTTTGTGTCTTGGTGATGTCCCTTTAGTTTAAGTTCCACTTTGGTTTTGTTATTTATTGTAATATTGCCTGAACATTTAAGTTTGTTACCTTCTTTTCACCTTTGCAGCTGTAATATTAATAAACAGCTGCATTGGCAGCCTTTAAACCCTACTTGCTTTAATATTATTTTCTTTACGTTACCTATTTTCTACCTCCCTTGGGGTGGGATGTAACAGTGTGTGTATATCTGTATGTCTGTGTGTATAAATACTCCAGAGGTTTGCATATGAAAGTTGGTCATCTTTTTCAATGGCTCCCAAATCACCTGACTCAAAGATATGAAACCTATGCCAAATTGTGGTACTGACGTCCCAACATCAGACAGAACACATTGTTTTGTAATCAAAGATGTTGAATATTTTATGATTTTTTTAAACTACTATATATGATACTAAATCTATATGAATCTTTGTATTAAAATTCCTGCAGTTTGCATATACATGATTTTCCATTTTTTCAATAGCCCCTAAACAACCCGACTAAAAGATACAGACATGCCACTGTATTTTCCAATCATACATAATACAAATTTATTTTACGAAAAACTAAAATGTAGACCTTTTTATTGCCATTTTTTATTTAGTAATTTTTTTTTTTACTTTTATCTTAGGTAAAAATAGATAGCTTTCCCGGCCGCTTGCTAGTCGAGCTCAATCCCCAACTTTTTGGAAAAACATTCACAAATGTATCCCCGACTCTATCTTTGCTGATATACAGCTTGAAACTATGAAAACCAAATAGTACGTTTATATAATAAAGACCGTGATGCTTTCTTTTGTATAAACATGTTATTTATGGCTAAATTTCATATTCACAAAAGCAAATTTTCCAATAAAAAACATGATTTCTTTTTGTTCAAACTGAAGCTACAGCAATATTTAACATTTGTAAATCATAATGACATAAGTTTACTCTCGCATTTTGTCATTTTATATTTATTTTATCTATTTCTTTTCTCTTTCCATGTTTAGTTCTATTTACTTTATTTTTATTCCCTTTTGTTATTGTTACTAATAATTACAATCTTCCTAAGGAGGTAACACGTTTATTCTGTATTTAGAATTGTAATGTGCATTATATGTACATAATTGTTGCATTTTTTTTGTTCTGTTGCAATTGTTCAATAAAAAAAAAAATAAAAAATTGTTGAGCTCAAGCCTGGGTCATTCTTGGTCTTGATATCCAATCAAATCACTTCCTCGCTACCAATTTTCTAACCTCTCCACCAATTAGCTGGCATCTTGCGTACGAAATCCCGCCCAAGGGTCAGCAAGTATTACCCAATCAGATGCTACTATGGATCTCCAGGGCGATGACAAAGAATTGACCAATGAGATGCCAGAAAGAAGAGCGCTTCATTTACATCTGCAAACATCGCTAAAAGTGTCGGAGTTAGATTTGATCCAGTTTTCAACGTACGGAGTTGTCATTGTGAAATTTTATTTGAAATGTTTGTGCTTATAACATCATAACACGTTTTTGCTGATGGTATTACCTGTCGTACTCCGATAGAAAGGTTGTTTTCTTTTCTTTGGTCATTACAGTAGGTGTCCTCCATTGTTGTTTTTCCACTAACAGTGTAGTAAAATAACAACTAAATCATTTTTAATTGTATGAAAGCTGGGCTAACTGAAATATTTAACCGAACTTTTAGCATAGCAAGCAGCAGTGTTTTCCACGTTTGTCATTTACTGTATTAAAACGTCAGGCCAAAAATAAAATTAGAGCATCAGCCAACTCAAATACTAAATAACCGGACCTTTGTGTCGATTGCTGCGTCTTAGCGTTTGTTCTTTGCCTGTCGAAACGCATGTTTTAGCGAGTACTCACACATGCACACGAATACCTTTATTTATTCAAAGTTATTGTTTTTATTATTAGACATAAGAAAAAATTATGAATGAATTATTTTGGGAATGAGTTACACTGTTGTCCTCGAGCTTTGCAATATGTTATTTTTCTTTTGTTGTGTTTAATGTTTAGAATAATAGTAATGGATAATAATAATTAATAATTTAAATGAATAACAAGCAATTGGTATTTAAGAACACACACAAAAAATCAAAGTAATACAAGCATCCATCCAATCAAATAAAGCTGTATTACAGCCTTCTGTAGCATTTCATTTTCTCATCTTGTGTTTCCACTGCTCAGTTTATGGTTTACAATCTGCTTTTCTAATTTGATTCATTCAGCTTTTAGGATGGAACCCAGATTCAGAAGACTGGCTAATGGCATTCTGAATTTGTCAGACTCATCTGAAGCCTATTCCTATAAGAAGGCAAAAAAGGAAAGCCATGGATGAGGCCCTTGTCCCCGGAAGCAGTACTGGAAAAGGTAACAAGGGAACCTGCTGGATTATTAAGGAGATCTTTCCAACAGAAAGCATCTTCTTGGCTCCTTTGAGATCCAGTTTGGTATTTTCCAGGGCCAGACATTCAAATGGCTGCTGGAAATTGCTTTAGATTATGCTGCCTACCTTGTTGCTGCTATGAAGAAAGATCCAACATGGGTAGTAAAGACACCAAGGATCATGCCAGCAACAAAGAAAGTTTTAGAGTACCTGGAAATGATTCCATCTGCCAAAACTGCAGTGGCGATGAAAGAGGAGCAGATGTCTCGAGACAAAGACACAACCTAGTTTGTCCAGCCAGCCAGGACCATCGATGGCATCCTCATCTTCTCAGACTCCATCAGCGTCAAATCCTCCCAGTTCACCACCACATCCCAAAACTCCTCAGCCCATTTCCACTTTGTCTCTCTCTTCACTATTAGTGGGTAATTTGGCCAAGGACAAAAACATTGAGAAAGCTGTAAAAAAGCTGGCATCCCCATTTAAAGTCAGACCCTGTAAGAAAACAATTCTCTTTTTCTCTAAACCCTGAGTCACATTGAATCTTATTGGCAGTGTATGTTAATGCTGTGTTGTTGTTTTTCAGCTTTGATACATGCACGGCCGCATTCCACATCCACAACTTTAAAGCAGCCAGCTGGATCCCTTTTTTCCTCACCTGCATTTGTAGGATCCCCCTTCACCCTCGAAGCCTCCTCCTCCTCCCTCCCAGTAGCAGGACCCTCTTCCCCACACCCAACTGTGGAAACCTCCATCAATCTTCCACAGACACCACCAGCCTTTGGCCCTAAAGCCAGTGAGCAGTTCGGCACCGCTGCTCATCCAAAAACTCCCACCACATTTCCACCCGTGTCGAGTGAAGTTGACGACAGCACGCTTCTGGCAGAAGCACTCAGATGGGACAAATCTCACTCAGCAAGTATGTACATTATATGTAAAAAATTGTATGTCTTTACTCTAGCATGCAATTAAAGAAAAAAACACACACACACATATATAAATATATATACCGTATTTTCCGGACTATAAGTCGCTGCGGAGTATAAGTCACACCAGCCCAAAAATGCATTAAAAAGTAGAAAAAAACACAGATAAGTCACACTGGTCTATAACTCGCATTTTGACGGGAAATTTATTTGACAAAATCTGAGACCAAGATATAATAACTTGCACAAACTCGTATGACAATCATAGCAAACTGTTTATCTCATAATTTCACAGTAATTTTTTCTCAAACTTATTTATTTATTCCTTTCATGAAGCATCATTGGCTAACTAATACTCTGTTTTCATCCTGTATTTGTAGAAACAGTTGTCATTTTTATTGCATTTCTGAATCTATGAAATCATTGGAAAATAGAATATTATGTTTTTAGCCTTCAAGATCTTACTGTAAAAACAGGTTTGCTGATTCTCTGAATCACTTAACATACTCTTAACACTTAACGTACCTCATACATCAAATTGACACAGGAACATCTCTGTTCCTCACAAATAAACATAACAGGAGGGGTAACAATGTATTTATTACTATTTATTCTTAATAAAAGTCGCTGCGGAGTATAAGTCGCACCCCTTGCCAAACTATGAAAAAAAGGGCGACTTATAGTCCGGAAAATACGGTAGATATACATACACACACAGTATAAACAAAACCTTTTGGAATTGGCTCTTCCAGCCGGCTGGCTTCACACACTCCCTGAGGTAAACCAGAGATGGATGTCCAAAGCTCTCTTCAAATGGACAGCACAAGGACATCCTAAACTGGACTTCAGCAGGGTGGACAGACTGTGGTGGTATCCCCCGCAAGTCCCCTTGCACGTAACCAATGTCCCTCAGGCCGAAGACTATTTTGGCAGCCCCCTCTTTCTTTGGATGTCCCGAAAACTCTGAATGTGGACACGTCAGCTTGACCTGCCAGATTGCCACAAAGGGCTTCTGACATCTTCTGGTGTGCATCAGAAGATCAGACAAGTTATTTCTGTGGAGATAACTTACTTTGTGGCATCTGAGTATTTAGTTTGCAAACAATGCATAAGAAAGGCCATCAGCTGGAGCCATGGCATCGTCTCCCAGCTGGATGTGGGTCACAGGATGCAGTTTCCCTGCATCCTCACATCCAAGCTTGCCTGTGACCTAAGGGTGGTCACTTTGATGTGCCAGAGAGGTTTGGGAAACAGCAGCAGCCAGTTTAGGAGGAAGTTGCAGGAGAGTCATTCTGTATTGTGGCTGAAGAAGACTGTCCAGTACCTGACAGACTGCAAACATGTCAAAGTGGCTTTTAAAAAGGGTCTGTTAAGACCGGTCACATTTTCACCTCCCCCTCCAATGTCTAGTGTTCCGAAGCACAGGTGGCTGATGCAAGTCTACGCCCAAATGTTCTCCAGAGGCTGGCTGAGATGGACGCATCTTGAAGCTGCACTCCACCAAGAAAGACGCTCGGAAACTGTCTGGAAAGGGCTTTGGAACAGCAACCTGGGCAACAAATGTTGGGAATGAGCACGGCCAAATAATCACGTCTGTGCTCACTGCTAGCGAAGGTTTTGGCCTGGGGCCAATGATTGAGGGACTCATAGGGAGATATGCAGAGCCTGGGGTACATCCCCCTGAAGTGCTTTACGTCAACAGAGACTGCTGCGGAAACACGCTTCTTCGACGAATGTTCCAGAAGTGGAAAGACCTTAAGATCCGCCTGGACACATGGCACTTTATGAGAAGGTTTTCGGTGCTTCCTTCATGAGGCGCCTCAGCCATTGTTTCTCTATGTGGGATGAGGAAGATCTGACACCCCTTAAGATAGCCAAACGCTCCGAACTGTCTGCCAGGCTCACAAATCCGTCAAAAGCTGATGTGCTGAGGTCCGTTAGCCACAGTGAGTTCGCCTTAAACTGCAGGAGAACAACACGTGGCTCTCAGGAGACTCTGGCTCTCATCAAAAACCTCATCCAAGCCTTTGACGGGGACAATGGTCGCGACACTCTGGGGATCCCACTGATCAACTCGGCATGCATGGGTGAAATTTTAGCTTCCCAGGCAAAACATGTGACCTGCATCCAGGATCCCCCAGACATTCAGCTCTACACCAGAACGGGAACAATCCTGAAAGGAGGATATTTTTTACCCACATACCGCTGTGCCAGAGGTTCAATATCCCTTGAATCTTTTCATCTTCACCTGAATATGGTCATCCCTGGTAAGTTGTTCTTTTATCTTTCCTTGAAACACAAAAATCCTAAAATATTGTAAATGATATAGAAAGCCATATTTATTTATGCATGGAAACATGTTTTTTTTGTTTTTTTGCAAGTGGCAAGTGATGTCTTCTTCCAGGCCTACCTGTTAGATGGGCTGGCCAGGTAGAATGAAGACTGCGCTGTAGCAGCCACAACAGACAAGCGGCAGCCATGCTCCTATAACCATCTTCTGCGTCATGCTGTCAACAGTTTGTCTGAGGAGGTCATGGCGAGGAAATTGTTCCCTATACTGGGCCAAGAAAATACACAGGTATGCACACTTTTTTGAAAAGAACTTCAAAACTTGTTTTCTTTTTCTAATGATTGCTTTGCCCTTTAAAGGCGAACTTCTGGGGGTGGAGTACCTTTACCAGCAAACTGGTAAAGTACTTCAAGATTACTGACAGGCTGTTGAAGAGTCAGAGACAACTGACATGGAGCTTTAGGACAGCTTCAAAGAACCTGAAGACTTCACTGTGTCCACTTTGGAGCCAGTGAGAACCTTCCCAGTCTCTTGAAGGTCATCTGTTCAAGATATTTTGCCCATGTAACCTTGGCTATTGAGCTTAGCTCAGTTCAGAGCTTAAGTATGCTGTGGTTGAGTGAATGATAGTCAGGTGTGCAGCATAAAGAAAGTGTGGCAAGAACTCTGGAGATGTTTCGTGCTGGTGACCAGAGAGGGAGACAGAGTTCTGACTTCTGTCATTAAAACAATGTAAATCTTTATTGTTTAGATCTTGAACAGCTTGAAGCAAGCGAGGAAGACAGAACCAATGCCAAACATTCAGAACAATCATGTCAGGAGCAGCCAGACTCTGACAGCAGTTCAGCAAGTACTTCACAATCTGAGAACAAAAGCTTTAAAATGAAAGGAAAACAAGCAACAGCAGACCACATGGAGAAAATAAGCAAATACTGTGTTGCAAACACTGACAGCAGTGATCTAGAACAACTTTCAAGGGGAAAAGAGATAGAAACAAGTGAAGAGGACAAGACCAGTGCTGAAGACTCACCCATGTCTCAACAATCATTTCATAAGTCCATAGATGACACAAATGACAAAGACATAATGACTGTAGGACAAAAGACAGAAAAGCCATTCTCAAAAAGTAAACATGTCAATATGAAGGGGAAAAAGTCGAAAAACAGGTTTTCATCATCCTAAAAGTGCTCTCCAAAACAGCAATGATGCACCAAAAACATTCAAAATTATGATAACACATATGATAACAGTGGAAGAAGATAAAACCCAATCATGGGCAGAAAAAACTATGTCCTCCATGGACTGACATTCTATATCATAAATTTTTGAAAAGAAATCTTTGTTGTGTGCTTACTTTCAAATATCAACATGTAAAGAGAGGTAACAGCAAGAGTGCCTCAGCAAGATGTACATTTGATAGCTGCAAGGCTGTCTACATTTATTACAAAAAAACAGGCCTAAACAATGAGATAAAAAATATATTTTGTTGTTAAGCGCTTTGGTGAAGTTACACACCAAGAAGAAAGAAAAAAATTCAGACCAGCCAAATATCTCAGAAGAGGAAAGATTGCCAAAGCTGTAAGAAGTGGTGTCAGCAATTACTTTTACGCCATGTTGAGGAAGACCCCGGATGAAGAAATCATGGCTGGCAACATAACACGAAGTCTCACCAAAGATGTGTTGAAAAAAATATCCTCCGAAATAAGAGTGCACGACTACACAATGACATGTTGCTTGACCTAATGTTAACACAAAGAGTGATGAAAAAGACTGGCAGTCACCCATCATCCAAAGGTTATTTTCAACACCTCCAGGTTGATCCTTTTGCTGTTCACCTACACACAGATACAGTTATAAAGATTTTAGTAGAACATCTGAGGAGACCAGCACCTGTCAGCATCTACCTTGATGCTACAGGTGATGTGGTACAAACAATACCTGATCAAAAGAAAAGACCCCTGTATTCTGCTCTTGTTTTGCCAGGGATGGGAAAAAATAAACCTCCGCTGCCTGTTACAGAAATGTGCTCCAACAGTCATTTAATTCCATCTATATCCCACTGGCTCATGGAATTCAAAAGAAAGTTGTCCTACGCAACCAAAAAACATGTACCACATATTGAGACCGATTAGAGCTGGGCGCTCATCAATAGTGTCCTTCTTTCCTTCAACAAGGAAAATATTTTAGTGTACCTTAAAATAGTTTTAAGGCATTTGAAATAGTGTCAGGGCAAAATAATCAGATTCCAAATTTTACTGTGCTGCATCTTTGCTCTGCCCATATTCTGAAGGCTGTGTCACAAGCGTTTGGGGGGGAAAAAAACGCAGAAAAATCCATTAAGGAGTATGCAACGTTCTGCTTTGCTCACCTAATCAACTGCACCAACATCCACTCTGCCCTTTTAGCATTCTATCACATGTGTATGCTTTTTAAAGCCAAAGAGTATGCAAATTTTGTCAAAGAAAGCAAAGTGTTTCTGGACAGGTGTGTTTTGCAAATCCAGGACAAGACATTTGAACAATGTGAAACTTTGTGCTTTTTTCTTCCTCTCCCATCAAAGAAAACCCCAGAAACCATCCTTGGAAAGTCACCCTTTACGCATGCTTTTCAAGTCAGACGGGACCAAGCCAACTGTGACTTCCTCTCAGATGATGCAGTTGCCATAAAAAACAAGTACTTCTGCCCTGGAATAAATGACACCCTTTTCAGGACCTACATGGGTATTTCCCAGTGGAGGAAAAGGGTGGAAAAGTGGAGTGGTGTGTTACTGGGGGATTTGACATGGCATCAAAGCAAAAACACTGGCAAACCTGAAGAAATGAAGAGCGCAAGACACAAACTGTCATGTTGAACTTTGGTTTCATTTGGTTAAACACCAAGAAAAAGCATCTCAGACCATCAGAGTTCATTTCAAACATGTCCAGGTAAATATGATAAATATGGTTTAACGTATGATGTGAGGGTTTATATATTTATTTACCGTAAATTCCGGACTACAAAGCGCACCCGATTATTAGCTGCACCCACCCATTTTCACGTGTTTAACTAATTTTATACATACACAAGCCGCGTCGGGGTACAAGCCGCATGAATTAGGCAACATTGTCATCCTGACGGATCACTTCCTGACTCAGAGTGTAAGTGTGATTTATTAGCACACAGTGGGTGGAGTCATTTTTGCCTTAGGCTCATGTCTTTGAGTCTATCTGCATCTGCCAAACAGTATGCACCTCTATTCTGTTCACAAGTTCCTCAGTTATGGTTTTTATTTTATTTTTTTTTAACTTATTGACAATCTAGGTATCACACATAAAATTACAAACAGTAACCATATAATCAACATTACATCCCTCAGTTATGATGAGGAAATTTACATCCCCGATCCCCCATTTCCCATGAGTCTTAGGGGCTAAAGGCGGGGCCAACGCCCGGCTCGCCATTCTGTTGTACGTGTTTAAGAATGAGCAGCAGTGCATGGAGGGGTGAACGGGTAAAGCTCTCCTTCCGCTTGTGTCGCGGCAGCGTTATGGGAGTAACAGGGCTGTTTAAAAAACACGCTAGTAAAATAAAGCAGCGACGACTGAAAAGCGCGCGCCTCAGCGCGATACGCGCGCCTCCTCGCGGCGCGTGGGTCAGAAGTTTCCTTCCACAACAAACACTTGCTCCGCGGACGCCTCGAGTAAGCCCTGGCTGCAGCCTGCAGAATGGCTCGACGCCTCCGCGCTCCCGCGCGCTCCTTGTCTCCCCTTCCTATCTACTCCGACAGCTCTGGCCAGCGCGGCTACAGGGAGGAGCGCTTCGTCCCCATTGCGCCGGTGGACGGAGCAAATCGTGTCTGTGCAGAGCAATCGGACTTAATACTGTACGTTTTGTGTATGAGGGGCGGATGCGTTGTTACGTGTGGGAGCCTTCAGACTGCCATCGGCCCCGCAGCTCACACGACACGCAGTCTCCAGCTCACACGGAGGCTGTGAGCGTTTCAATGCAAAACTCTGCTCAGTCCTTAGAAACCGTTAACACGACCACGTCAATTTGTGTTTCCAGTCGTGTCCCGACAAAATAAAGGCTGATATTATTGCCACATATTTACGTGCAGCCAGCCGAGTCACTATGACTCAGAGGTAAATGCACTCCTGAGCATGCGCTGTTCTCTCCGTCACGCAGCTGACCGGCTTTTCCAAACCCGTTGGGGATTTTTTCACGCTGCTTTTAACGATTTAACGATTTAACTTGAAAGCTTCATCATATTGTACCGGCGATCACGTGCACGTTGGGTCTAATGGCACCAAAGGATTCTGGGATGCGGCTGGACATGCGTGTTTCGTTTTGTTGAACCATGACTGAAGTGTCTAAGACCTGAAGTCAGGTCCATGCTGTTTGGCTGCTTAAAGGTGTGTTGAAAAACAAATGACTTGTGTTTGATGTTAGAGAATTCAAACCATTCACTGTGACCAAAAATACGTAAATCCAATAATTAGCCGCGTCACTGAATAAGCCGCAGGACTGTAAGCGCAGGAAAAAAGTAGCGGCTTGTAGTCCGGAAATTACGGTATATATTATTTTAGTTTATTGTTAATACCCTTTGTGTTTTGAGCTTTACTTTAAATATTAAACATAAGACATTAATTTTGGGAAATCCTGATTTGCAGTTAACTTCACTGTGGAAAAAGCCAGACACAGACGTAGTTGTTGCAGTGCTCCCCTCGCAGATCAAGAGCCACAACATCATCATCCATCACTCTGAACTATGCTTACTTCGACCACACCAGTGGTTGACAGGAGAGGTAAGTGGATTAGTGTTCTGTTATTGTCTGAATGTTCTTGTTTGTACTGCGACATTAATCTGGACGTTTTAATTTACACATGAAAAATTTTGACTAGAACATTTGGGAATCAATGTTTTTTAAAGTGTACAATGTTCATTATCAAGCCAATCACTTTGCCCCTCAATAATCTATCAAAACAAAACAGATTCAAGTGGCTGCTCCTAAGTTACATCTGACCAGTAATGCCATCTACTTGATGAACCATTATACAGCAGGTGTCATTCTGTTTGACGATGTATCTCAGTTCTATTACCAGAGTCTACCAAACGTAATATTTAATATGTGAACATGTTGTTAGTGATGAATTTTGCTGCATTTGTGTTTTTAAAATTTTTTACATGGAAGTTCATATTCATACAACTGACACTTCAAAGTGACAATGACAGAACATGCACTTTTTTAAAATTAAAGTCAATACACTTTTTCTTAAACTCTTAAGGACTACATTTATAATACATGACAACATTGAGAATGGAAGTGAACAATGAAGATGTTGTTTGAAGACTGAACATTTAGTTTTCTCTCAACATTTGTTGTTTTTTAGGTGAACTTCAATGACTATGATGCGATCCTCTCTTTGGTGCTTGTCAACAACAATCACTGGAACCTGTTGGTTAGTAATTGTTTTATCTAATTTAAGCTTTTAACTTGCTGTTTCAGACAAAAAAAAAACTTAAATTTCATTTTCTTTCTTGTAGTTGCAAAGTATATTCATGGAGAGACCAGCACTGTGTTTCTGATGGACCCAGCACCTCAAAATTCAGAGCTTGACAACATCTTTTTCTAAAAGATGTAATAAAAGACAAGTTAGTTTTCAGTAATAACTTTCAACTAAATTATTTGCAATTTTACCTTGTTTGTTGTTTTTGCCCTCCAGTTTATTAACACGCAATTTTATGTAAACTCACACAAAAACAAAAATATTCTTTCTAAATAGTGATTTATTTTTTATTTTTAATGTTGGTGCAAAGGCAAATGTAATTTCTAAAATATTATATGATCACAATGTGTTTGCCAAAATTTATACAAACTAAAATATTTATGACTTCTGTAGTTACACAAAAATTGAACATGTAGGAGTTCTATTAGCTTTCCCTTTGTTTTAATCAAAGTTGAAGTCATTCAAAACTTTAACAAAAATGTTTTAGTTTTTTTAGATGATTAAATTGTTTCAATTTAGTTTTACTATGTATGTTGGCCATTTTACATTAATCCTGTTTCTTAAATGTTGTCATTACCTCCTAAGTTTAACATATAAAAAATCCAGACCTTATTAGAAAAGTGTTACAGTTAGAAAGATGACTTGGATCAAACTCTTGCATGTTTGGCTGTTAATAAACACAAACCTTGAAGGAGAACTAAACTGTTGACCTCTGATTTCATCCAGAAGATTTAAAAAAACTGTTTGTGTGTTTGATGTGGTTTCAAGATATTTAACAGGGAAGACTCATTGTACGCTGAGATGCTGTCACTTTAACCCATTGCATCATGGGAGATGAAGTGCACAAAATAAAGACGAGCTTCAGCTGGTATTTCTGTTGGAACTGACAGACTTTACGAGCTAAATTGTAACCAGGTAGTGAAGACCTTTAAACCTCTTCTGATTGGTTAGGCTGATGACATATGATTAGGCCTCCAAGCCACCAAGGCTGATGACATATGATTAGGCCTCCTAGCCACCAATGATTGACAGAGACAGTTAAAGGGCGGGACTTTTCAGAAAACAGAGCTGAAGCTGTGGCTAAATCATGGTACCGTCATTCTTATCAAAGGTTCTTTAACAGAATAATGTAAACACAAAGAAAAAAGTATTTTATGATCTTTCATATTCCTAACTAATCAGTGTTTTATCAGGGCCTGTTTGGATGAACAAAGAGCTGATTTCCTGGAGATGGAAAATGTTTTTAGATCAGTAAATGAGGGCAATTTCCCATGGCGCACCTGACCATCTCCCACGGCACACTGACCTACCCCCACAACAACCTTTGTGTTTATATACAAAGTCCCCTCTCACCCTCCGCGGGTGGTTTTTCCTCCAAGCTGGGGTCCTCTACCAGAGGCCTGGGAGCTTGAGGGTCCTGCAGTATCTTAGCTGTTCCTGCCCCGAGTGCTCCAATTACCACAGGCACCACTGTCACCTTCACTTTCCATGCTTTCTCCAGTTCTTCTCCAAGTCCCTGGTTTTTCTCCAGTTTCTCATGTTCCTTCTTCCTGATGTTCCCATCTCTTGGCACTGCCACATCCACCACAACGGCTTTCCTCTGTTCTTTGTCCACCACTACGCTATCCGTTTTTGTTTGCCATTACCATCCTATCAGTCTGGATCTGGAAGTCTCACGGGATTTTTCCCTGCCAGCATCTTACACCCTACAGTTATGTGCTGGATTGTTTCAGGTGCCTCTTTGCACAGCCTACACCTTGGGTCTTGTCTGGTGTGGTAGATCTACACCTTGATCTGAGCCTCTATTGCTCTGGTGCTCAGGGCTTGTTCCTAAGCTGAGTGCTTAGGCTGAGTGCTTAGGATGAGTGCTTCAATGCTGTCCTGTAGGCCAGCCCTTTCCAGCCATTGGCAGGACTTCTTGATATCAGCCACTTCAGGTATGGTCCGGTGGTACATCCCATGCAGGGGTTTGTCCTCCCATGAGGATCTGTCCTCCAGCACTGTATCCTCTGCTCTCCATTGCCTTAGACATTCACTGAGCACACTGTCAGTTGGGGCCTTCAGCTTGATGTATTCATGCATCCTGGATGTTTCATCCTGGATGGTGGCTTCTACGCTCACTAGTCCTCGGCCTCCTTCCTTGCAGCTAGCGTACAGTCTCAGGGTGCTGGATTTGGGATGGAACCCTCCATGCATGGTGAGGAGCTTTCGTGTCTTATCGCTTCCACTTTGTCTTATGTTTAATAAAAATTGTGAAAGAAGATAAAGCAGATAATGCATTTCATAGCAAATGAGTTTCTGTGGCTTCTCCAGAATAAAATTGTCAATGTCAGAAGACAGAGCTGTCTGCCTCTCTGGTCACCAACGGGAACCATCTCCAGAGTTCTAACCTCAATACATCTCCCAGCAACCCCAGCACACACTTCCTGGATGCAACACAGCTGACTCTCTGCCTTCTTTGGTATATTTAGATTTGATATTCTGCTTCCTGACCCTCTTTCTGACACTGTTTGCTTGCCCTGAATCTGGACTGGATACGGACTACTCCTGTTTCTCCTTAGAGCAGGGGTCGGGAAACTTTTTGGGCGAGAGAGCCGTGAACGCCACATTTTTAAATGTTTTAAATGTAATTTCGTGAGAGCCATACAATATATGTTTCAAACTTGAAATTACATAAAATGCACGCATTGACTTGTATTTTAACACTTTTAAAGTACGATAAGTCTGGATTATTTTATAATAACATTGCTATTGTAGCAGACAGAGTTGGGCTGGGTGGCGCCGGAGTTGAATGCTTCAGAGATGCTGATTGGCCCTCAATTCTGTCTCTCAGTCTGTCGTTGGGGAGTTTCCACCAATGGGGTTCAGCTATGGGGCGAATAAGATAGGAGCGGGGGAATATAAATTAGGGGGGAGCGCTCTTGGTTGGGAGAGATTCAGGAGCTGCTGAATTAGTTGTACGGCATTGGTTACGGCTTGCTTTAACCAGAATAAAGAACCTTAAAGAGGTTAAGTCTCCGTGCCTCAGTGTGGGAAAGGGACACTACATTATGCTGTTGCTAATAAATGATTATTTCTTAGCATTAATGTGATTCTGGTGCTGTATGGTTTGCACATGGTCTAGTCTGGTTGATACGTGGTGAGTCTAAACTTCATTCATGCATTGAGACTTCAATCCGTTAAATGTGATCTAGGTTGTTTTGAATGTTCTTTAGATGTGAGAAAGACTGCTCACATGCAGACGTGGAGCCAAACATTGTCAGTACAGCAATACTCACACGCTGCAGTATGTGGAATGTGACGTGCAGCGTGTTCTAATCAGAGCGCCGCCTCACCTTGCTGCCTGCGCCCACTACCCCTCCCCGAGACAGGGGTGCACATCTGCCGGGATGGCAATTCACAGGTTTCAGGCTGGTAAAGATTTGGGGACACCATACGTTACAAACTCCCGCTTGAGAAGGACTGGTCTAATTAAACTTTTTTTAAAATCTTTTTTGTAATAATTAAAGATCTGTTTGCGAGACAGATATGGCCATCAAAAGAGCCCGATATGGCTCGTGAGCCAAAGGTTCCCGGCACCTGCCTTAGATGATCCCATGCTCGTTATTGACCACTGCCTGCCTGACCCTCAGTTTTTTGGACTTTTAACTGAGATAATAAACCTGCTGCATTTGGACCCAGCCTTCTTCTTGTTCTTGTGAAAAAAACAGTCCCAAAATTAAAAAAAAACAAAAACAAATTAGATTAAATGTACTTAAATGTATCCATCGTATGTTTAAATGCTGGTGAGGGCCAGCCAGGATAGAGCAGGAAATGAGTAGGGCAAAAAGGCACAAACGCATTGTCATTGTTTCGTCCACCAATAAATTGGTAATGTTACTAGATCTTTACCATATCAATTATTTTTATGAGAAAACATCTTTTCCTCCCTATTATTTTTCTTTTTGTTAATAGTTCTTGTTAACATTTTTTAAATCTATGTTGTTCAGGGAATACTTTATGATGAGAAGGACACGCCATGGCAGAACTGACTGGGTGGATGTCAAGTGGAAAGGGGGTGTTATGTGCCATTCATTTCAACAGGATGGAAACAGTTGTGGGGTCATTGTTGTCAAGGTAAACAAAAGTTACAATTACATCATTCGATATAATAAATAAGCGAACGAGTTCGCCTTTCAGGCAGCCAAACTCTGCAGTCTCTTCTCTCACTCTCCCTCCCCAGGGCGGTAGTCAATTAACTCGCCTGTTCAGCGTCCTATTTAAGTCCAGGTGTGCAGACGTTCATTCTTCCTTACCGCAAGCGCTGCATTTGTCGCATGTTTTCCATGCTGTCGGTGGTTTTCCTGGCGTGTTTTTGCGTTGTGATGTCTGCCCCGCCTTTGTGTTCGGATAGTGATAATCCCCAGTATTCCAATGGGTATGTTTTTCAATCATTCCTCCGACTGCTCCTCCCGTTACCATCTCCCCCGGTGGTTCCGCCACTGCTCCACGTCCTCGGCGCCGTAGCTCCAGCATTTCGTCTAGGCACATACGGGATTGGCCCATCCACCGTCTTTTGGAGGCTCTGTATGAGCAAGGTATTCCGGTGCCCTCTGGTCTGACTCACGACGACCTGTTCCAATACTTTCTGGCTCAAGTCGATGTTCCAGGCGATCAGGATGCCGTTGTCGCTCGCTCGAAACGGAAAGGGAAGGCTCCGTCCCGCAAGCGTCCTGCCCCGGCGGCGGCTCCGGACGTCGCCGTGCTTCCCGGGTCTTCCCGTGACGCTGTCTCCACGCCCTCGGCCGAGGCTTCTATCATGTCCTCTCTTGTGGATATTTAAAAGTTTTCTGGATGCCATGAATGCTTGGATATCGTTGGAGCGTGCCGTGATGCCCTCTTCGGTTTTTACGGTGCCGGCCTCCTCGTCGCTCGTGCCTGCGGCTCTTCGTGATCATGCGCTGTTCGACCCCGCGGCTGGCGGAGCCGCGCACCTGCGAAACTTGGACACTGCCGTTCCTGCTCCCGTGCTGGGTTCCAGGTTTATCGCCCCAGCTGCGGCTATCCCCGATTCCCTCAGGGCGAACATTCTTAAAAGGTAATGACATCAACCTTCCGGTTCACACGGCAGGACGCGTGGCGTGCCTCTCTGCGAATACAACTATCTTCAAATTACTTAAAAGGTTGATTTTCAAAAAAGAGAGCTGACCATGCCCCCGAAGAAACCCCAGGAATATGATGACCTCAAGAAGACTCTTGACATTATTCAAGAAACGCTGAAAAGTTTTATGGAACAAGTGTCGGCTAAGCTAACGCCACTCTGTGTTATGATGGAAGAGTTCCGAAGATTTTCGGGCTCAAAACGAGCAGCGAGAAAACCAGGTCGAGATTCTGGAGAAAAGACTGGACGATGTAGAACAGCAAGTAAGGATGAATAATGTCATTCTCACTGGAGTACCAATCAAGCCTCGAGCTAGCACTGCTAATGCTAGCGCTAGCGTAGCTAGCAGTGCCAATACGGAGATCGGTGTGTCTTTGGAACAGCAAATACATTCATTTCTCACATCTAAAGGGATTTCCCTGGATCTCAATACCATCGAGACCTGCCACCTGCTCCCCAGGAGAAAGGAGACAGATAAACCAGCGATCCTCATCAGGTTTGTGAATCACAAACACAAGCTAGCTCTGATGACCCAAAGGAAACACCTGAAAGGTTCGGCTGCTTATCTGAACGACCATCTGACCAGAAGGAATGCTGAAATCTCAAAACATGCACGGCTTCTCAGGAAGCGTAAGCAGATTGAGAACACTTGGGTTAAAGGCTGCAGGATTTATGTCAAACCGCTCGGTCCAGAGGACCGGTCAAAGGTTCTGGTTGTGAACACCATGAAAGACTTTGAAAAGTGTTTGATCACGGTCGTCTGAAACAACATGGACTAATAAACCGAAAAGCCAAATAATTTCAAGAAATATGACACGTGGACTCATCACTTTACGTAACCTGAATAACAGCAGAGTTCTGACCTGCAGACAACTTGACCTCGACTTTCACCGTCGCTGATATCAGCTGAAGAAGGATATGGACCTTAATCTAATGTCTGCAGTCATAACATCCAAGAGAACTATAAACTCTGTTTTGAACCCAGGAGATCAGCTGTTATCAGTAAAAGAAGAAATACCAACCTTGGACAATCGACAGTTATGGACCCTTTTTATTTTTCCCCTACAGCATTACTTTATTATAAAAAAATAAAAATAAAAAAATATATATTAAAAAAAGTAAAACAAATGATTAATCACTTATTGAAAATTGTTAAATTGATTGACTTTTAATGATATTACTTCACTTTCTCCAAAACTTGATAAATTGATTCAAAAATCTTTCCTAATGTAGCATAGTTTTGCACATGTTTTTAACTTTTGATACTTGATGAAATTTTTGCTATGAAAATTCCTGAAACGGTGTTGTCTGCTTTACTGATATAGTATTATGTTTTATTCATATGAATGGCTTTTATAAGTAACATAATCTGCATATATTCCAGATGACTGATCTGCATTTGCCATGTTGATTTCTAAAATAGTTATTTTCTGACGTAATACTTAAGTAATTCATCTTTGTCATGTGCTTTATCGATATCTTATGATTTTTAATTCTGTCTGATAAAAACTGGGAACCGGATATTGATAAATCATGTAATAAAATGGTTACAGTATAATCGGGGTGGGATTATATAAGTTCGCTTCCTCCCACTCCCTTTCAAGCAATATTTATTAATATGTGTAATTATCCTAAGTTTGATTAGTTACTGTATGCATGTATAACTGATGTTTATATTGCTGTTGTGTATTATTTCTACTTAATTGCTTGAAATAAACCATTTCAAATCAAATCAAATCAAAACCTGGTTAAGATTCTTCTGTGTGGCTCCTCGTCTTCTGATCATCGTTTTGTGGATTGCGGGGATTTTTCTGTGGTCTTGAAGGACAGCGATCCCCGCTTGGACAAAAAGTCTGACTCTGGCCGAATTTGTTGTTGCTTTCAGGGTTTTCCACTATGTGATCTGCGAGGTTTATCCTCAACGACGGGAGGAGTTAGACGTGTATCTGGCAATCATTTCTTATCTGGCTCTGTCCTATGGCGGATCACTGTTTTATGAGTACCACAAATCTTTTTCGGCCAAGGCTGCCATGTACATTCAGAAGTTTAATCAACGTCTGGATTGGTCCATGGTGGATCTGACGCTCATCAGCAGACATTTTACTGGGCATCGGACTATTTCCTGCAGCGTTTGTGGCTCATTTTCACACTCCGTTTCACTCTGCCCGAAGATGGCGCTGCGTGCCCTCTCGAATCCTCCTGCTCAGCCATCTGGCTCTACCCCCCTTTTCCTCCCTCGGGGCCAGGTATTATGTTGTAACAACATAATTGACTTTATTTTCTCTTGTCGTTTTTTTGTGTGTCAGTGTTTGATGAGGAGACATTCTGCGCTATGTGTGCAGCATTAAGGCCACCAGGATCTTGACCTCCTACTACAAACTGGGTACATTCATAATTTTGGATTGTTTTGCACTTTTATTATGATGCATTTATCACCTGTGATTTTTTTCTTTAAAACATTGCGGTTGTTGTTTGAGTGATTGTTTAGCCTAGTAGAATTTCAAATATGGTTAGTTGATGGTACTTGCATTGTTCATTGCGTTTTTGTTTGTTTGGCTGAATGAGTGCTTTGCTTATTAGAAATGTAATTTTGTGTTTATCAGTTGAACAGGTCCAGTGTGATGAGTGCTTCAGGTGGTTCCATGCCCAGTGTGTTTCCATGGGAAGCAAAGCATTTGAAAAGGCAAAGAAGGAGAACTGGAAATGTCCCTTATGTGTTGTTGTACTTTGAATTACTTTTCCCTGTTTGAATTGACAAATAAGTTTAAAAAAATTTGATTATGAAAACTAAACAATGTAACTTTTTTGCAAAGATGTAAATAGTTTTTTTAATGTGCAGGTAATATTCTTTTTCAGTGTCTGACTAAAAAGGTTTGCCTAAGAATTTGTTTTTGGCTCACAATGGTAAGTAAGCCACCAATATCTGTTCTCTGTCACATTGTTTGGAAGCAATTAAAGAAAATTTGCGAAAAATTAATATAGAAACAATGATGGATCAAAATGTTTATCATCTATATTATATATCATATACACACCTCTGGAGTATTGATAAAATTCACATAAAATTGTTATGATCACTGTTTAAAAAACAAAGAGGTGTGTCTGATTTTGGGATGTCAGTACAACAATGTGGCATAGGTTTCCTATCTTTGGCTCAGGTGGTTTGGGAGCTATTGAAAAAAATGACCAACTTTCATATGCAAACCTATGGAATTTTGATTTTAAATTTCATATAAAATATTTAACATCTTTGATTACAAAACAAAAACGTGTGTCTGATGTTGGGATGTCAGTACCACAATTAGGCATAGGTTTTCCTATCTTTGGATGTACGGTTTGGAAGCTATTGAAAAAAATGACCAACTTTCATATGCAAACCTCTGGAATTTTGATTTAAAAATTCATATAAAATGTAAAACATATTTGAGTACAAAACAAAGGGGTGTCTGATGTTGGGATGTCAGTACAACAATTCGGCATAGGTTTCATATCTTTGGGAGCTATTAAAGAAACGATTAGGTTATAAAATCTAAAATATTGAGCATCTATGTTTGAAAAACTTTTCCCATTAAAACTTTGCAAAAGAAATAGATTATTTAGACATAACATGAGAAAAAAGTTTTATAGTAATTTATTTATCTTTGCAAAGCATTTAGTCTTGGGTTTGATCTCCATTTCATGCACTTGTTAATTTGTTGATAAGAGACCCCACTGGAGATCCGCGCTGAATGTCTGTCGAATATCCAACCTAAAACTAACTTCACCGCAGTGGTGTACACGGCAAAGGCTCCAAAATGGATCTTGTCCTCAGACTGTGGGACAAGATGTCAAATGTAGACATTATATTTTTGGTCTGTTGTCTTACAGGTGGGTGGGCTGTGATCACTTGTCCGTGTGGAGTTGTGTACTTTGTAAAATTTAACCTTCGAGCGGAGAGTCCACGTGAGTTTGTTGATATGCTACTGTCGTGGAAGCACTTCCCTAATGTGATAGTCTATGACTGAAGGAATTTTATATTTTTGTGGTCCTCATTTCTCCTAGGCTTTTATCTTATCTTTATTTCATTGAAGGGTTTCTTACAGGTTTACTGTGTGGGCTCCCATACTTTGAATTTCAAAGGGGCTTCCTGAACATTTCATATGTAAATAGGTTGTGATGCTGGAGTTTCGAACTCATCCTCCCTTCAGAAGAAGCAGTCTTTGATCTTCTAAAGGCCATCTGGGAGGCTTGGCTGTAGGTCTGACTTGGATCATAAATCAATCATGTCTGAGACTGATTCAATCCCTGGGAACTGCCACAGGCATCTGCTCACGTGTGGGGAACAAAGGTGTATTGTCTACTGGATGCTAGGAAGATCCGGCCACATGTGGGGGACCACCTGGGGAGCCATTTGATTGCGGGACCATGTCAGTCTGGGAGGTGACTTCCGACACGGGAAACGGATGCTGACTCCTAACATGGACTGACAGAAGTAGGCAGGCTCCCTGCCAGCCAATCCGAGCGTCCAGAGGAGTCTGGACGCCATGCTGTGTTACGAAGGAGGAGGCTGAAACCGACATGTTAAAACAGCTGGACGGAGAAGCTTCCGTTGTTCTCAACAGGCTGGCATGTTAAGACGTTGGTAATTTTGGCGCTGTGCAAGCTCTCAAACTTTGAGAACCCAGATGATCTGTTTTATTTTGTTTTACTCTGTTTTTAGAAATATTGTTAGGGAATAAATTTGTTAAACTTAATCCGGTGGAATCCCGTGGTTTTCTCCTTCTCGACTTTTTTGAACATGCAATAAGGAAAGTAATCTCAAAGCGACAGATTATTTCCTACATGACTATGTGCGGAGACTGGCATTGGATGCTAACTGCAGGCAGCCAGGAATATTTGGACATTTTCATGGAAGGTTACTGGATCCAACACCACAGAACATCCAGCAGGTTTCAGAGGGCAAGGTTCTTGTAAGCATGCCGTGGTTGAGCAGTTCAAAGATGCCAGCTGACAAGGACGGATCCCCACTCACTGGATCCTCACAGCATTTTTCTTTAAATGACGTATTCCATTAAGGCAACTGCAAAGACAGAACAGACGCTCTAAGAAAGCTTGTGCCTAAGCTTGCTGGACTTGTCAACAATATGCAATATATCATCATCATGTATCAGGTCATCATGTATTTATTATAAAAGTTTAGAGATAGGATGTCCAGGATCTTTTTAGTGTAATTTCCATCTTTTCATTTTCATTCTATTCTCTTTGTAGGGTAAGGTGACATGAAGACCAGCAGTGGAACAGGAAGGAATGTATGGATCCTTCTGAAATCACCATTTGTTGCCATCTCCAGCATCTACTCCAAGAATGATCTTTTTTTTTCTTTGCAGGAAGAAGATTCTTTACTACACTGCACCATTCAGCACCAAAAAAAAAAAAAAAGTACAGCTTTCTTGCCTTAATTTTATTAACTCCCAAATACATGCACATTGAAACAGCATAACTTGCCAAAGGAATGCACTAGAAATGTGCTTTCTTTTTTTCTTTTTTAAACATCCTCAAAACCATCTGTTTTTTTTATACAATCATGTATGAGTTTTGACTCGTACACAAAAACTGAATGTGTTTGTTTCATGCAATGACATGACAAAATGTGTTGCATGTATAAGTGGAAGAAAAATTGTCAATTACTGGTAGAAATAATAAAAAAAGTTAATAATTGAATTCTGTCTGGAACAGGGTTAAACTGAGACTAAATTGAAGGAAGCAGCAAGAGAAGAAATCTTTGATCAATGAAATCACAGCTAAAAATGGCTAAATATCTAAATGTATATTTTAAGATTTTCCAATTATGTAAGCGTTAATGGCCGACGAAGCGTGTGTTTATAACTTTTTAACGCACACTGTGGAAGCCTGAACCGTCCAACGCGAAGTTACAAAAGCAATACGTATTAACCAGGTTTTTTTTTTTTGATTTGGATCGCTTTTCTCACAAAAAGCGGACTATGTTACGTGATGCGGCACATCGCGCCGCACCACCGCTGCAGTCAAGATTTGGCGATATAAATATGCTGATCGTCCCAATGGGTTGAATAAAGCATCAGTTCAGAGAGAAAGTTCACCTCTTACCGCTTGTTTTTGTCCAGATGAAGCAAAAGGTTGTTTTAAAGAAGCCGGCGCAGTTATACAAAACATTTAAGCTAGCTGACCGGAACTTCTTTTTTTCACCGTGCGGTTATCAGGTTTTAATGCACACCCAGCAGCCAATCAGAGTCGAGTATTCAACCGGACCATTGTATAAGATATTTTAATTATACTGGAACTGTTCCAAAAATACAGTTTAAAGAGAATGCTTCCATCACAGCAAATTCCCCAATGTCATAACTTCTGAGTATAACTGATCTGACTCTTTCACAGTTATTACTACAACAGCAAGTTTAAGGCCCCACCCCCATTTTCCATGTGTTGGTGTTGATGCTTCTAGATTAAATGTGTAGAGTAAAAATGACTATGGGGATTATTCAACACTTTTTTGTGTTTTAGTTGTACAGATAGTGTCGAATATTAACACCCAAGAGAGTTATGTTAACTCTGAATCTTCAACATTATGTTCAGAGTCACTTTAACACTGTAGATAAGGACCACATGTTATCTGGCTCAGAGTTCAAATCAACTCTTTAAGTGTTGCATTAACACTTCTGTTTTTACAATTAGTTTTGCTGAAGTCTTTATTTTTCTTAAATTCATAGATGAACCAAAAAAAATGAAAAGAAAGAAACTAATCTCCAATGTGTGTATTTTATAATGGAGGAGGGGCAGGCACTCAGCGTGTGTAAACGCTGATTGTGTTAACAAGCATTCAGTTTGTGTTACTCAGTTAGGGAGAACATTAATTTAAAAAAAAAAAATGGAGTCAGAAACATCATTGCAGGAGAGGTTCAACACTAACTTGCATGTTTTGCAGGTATGTTGTGGTTACGTGCCCGCGCTTTAACACTCGGTCCGCCTTTTGTGTGTGTCAAATACCGAAATATGACCCATAACTGAGACGACACCCTATAACCCAGTGCGCCCTATGGTCGTGAAAATACGGTAAGTCAAGGCAAGCTCATTCCCTGGAAACAACCGAAAAAGAAAGCTAAAGGAGAAGAATTTGCTCATTGTGTCGACTGCTATGGGCTTTTTACAAAACATGTGATGTGTTGTCATTTTCAGGTCTGCAACTTTAAGCCTAAGGAAAACTCTTCAAAGTCAGGTAAAACAAGAGTCCAAGCTTTGTGTGTATTTGCAGAGCTAGCTCCATCTGGTTTCACTGATGCATATTGGAAATCCCAAAGTTAAATGCATCAGGACAATGTAGCTGTTGTAATAAAGAAAGATCAAAACGTCCTGTTGTATGGTAACAGATTATTTCATAAGAATAGGAAGGTAATTTCTCAACATCAGTATATCAGACAAAAACTCAGAGCTTGGAAGATTACTGGAAGCAAATGAAGTTTCACCTGTCAAGACCATCAAGGACCTGATTAAACCAGAGAAATACCGTCATGTTTTCACTCCTGCCAGATTCCTGGCTGGATTTAATGACAAAATAGGCCAACATCAACGTCCATCACTTGCTCACAAAGTTGGACACAGCTTACATTCTTTTCCTGTTTGTTAAGTATGAGGGACTAAAATCTCAGGACAAACAACCGTACAGAATACTGAGCAATTTGCACAGCTATACCAAGAAAGTTTGAAGTTTGATATTGCAAGGCAGTATGATTTTCACCTGCAACCTGTCAGTGAACAGCACCAATGGCGGTTATTGTTAACCCGGGCTTCAACCGATCCAGTATGGATATCATAGGTCTGATCCGCATATTTGGCTAGGCAAAGATTTCACATCAGATGCCCTTCCTGACACTGTATTGGTATTTAACTGTGTTTGAGACAGCCACAATGAGACCATGGCTTGGTTCACCTCAAGGTTACATTATGTATTAGTATTATGCTAATGCATTCATTATTCACACTTCCCTCTTTTTTTTTTAAACCTTTTGCAGTTATACAGGGAAATTAACATGATATCATTAATATCTATGCCTATTTAGCAATTGTGATACTTGAATTAATAGCTCAGTATTAAACCAAACTATAAACAATAAAATAAAAGGCTTTCCATCTTTAGGAATAAAATTACTTTTAGCAATCTGCAACTTTAAAAATACAAGTATAAGTGGAAGAGAGAAATTGTTTGCTATCTTATAAGGATTTTGTGTTTAATCAACCTGAAGTTTTATTTTTACACAGATCAATAAGTTGATACTTTGGAAGTTCAAGTGGCAGAAGATGAGAATATACCAGAAAGTATTTCCAAAAAAGAAGGGAGTGTTCAGACAAGGCCATTAGGAAAAAAGGTAATTTTAAAACATATTCAACCATTAGCCTGATTATGATCATTTTATTCAAGTTTCTATGTACTATTTCCAATTTCCTCTTTAAAACTGTTTGCTTTGTTTAGCTGCTACTCAAACTAAAGAAAATGTAAGGAAGATGAAATAAAACCATTTTCTTTGCATTTCCTTTCATTTTGAAATAGAACGACAAACCATAGTGAAAAGATCTACTGCTAAACCAAGTTCCAGGAAAGCTAGACTGAACTCTGTTTTTTAGAGCTTCTGGTTCTGCAGTAATGCAGAGATTCAAAAGCTATAAAATGTGTATAAAATCGGATTACTTCAGTGAAAAGAAAATGTATTTAAATTAACAATGAAAGATTTCCTAAAGGGAAAAAATCTTCAGTTTTAGTGTTTTTCATCTACTTTTCTTTTTATAACTGCATCTTAAAACGTTCTCAGCATTTTTTTAAATTCAGTTTTTGCACAGAAAGTGGCAGCTCATAACATTGTTTAGTTTCAAGTAAATTATTTCAACTTGCTGGGCTTTTGTTATATTTCCTAAGCATGTAACTAAACAGGTTTTTATCCTCATTAAAAATAATATATGTTTAGATGTATTTAATGTTGTTGAGGTTGTGCAATATTTTGGTACTGCTGTTGTGCATCTTAGACTGATTATGTTAAGTAAAATTGTTGCTAAAGACACTTGAATTATGTTTTTCTATTTTAATAAGTGCATTTTCTATAGATGGAGGTGTGGTACAAAACTTGTCAATTTTATAACAAAATATGAAAAAAGTCATAATACAACTTTTAAATGCACTTCAAAATCTAGACACAATTAAAACCAGTTTTATTTAAGTTTGTTTTTGCACTTTTACCAATTGCTTAAGAACACATAAGGCTATAGGCAACTGGAGAGTGAGGAAAATGTATGCTATGCGTTTCTGACAGTTTACCTTTACAGCTGGTTTTAAAGGAACAATAGATAACAGTAATTAAGTAACTATAGTTACTATAAATAGTAAATAAAAAACATTTTTTGTCCCAATTAAGCTATAAAAGCTTAAAATATTTGTGTGTGCAGCAAACGGACCTCTCAACAACTGAATGTTGGAAATGAACCCAGCAAATGACGAAAAAACTAACATGAGAGTGCAAACATACAAATCCTTTATAACTAAATAGTTTTTATGTTTGGTATTTTTTTTATAGTGCTTCCTGATTTTTTTTTTTTCACAGCTGAACTACCTTTGCAAATGGTGGACCCCACAACTTACAAAAAACCTGTTGGGGCCCCTCAAAGGGGTAATGCAAGTATGTGTGTGTGTGTGTGCTAAAACCAGTGTGTCTGTCCTTGCGCGGGGGAGCGCAGGAAAGGTTGTGCTGATTATACAAGATATGATGTTCTTGTTCTGCCTGGTTGAATGGCACACATTCATGCCTGCAACTTTCAGCTTTCAATAAAAAGCATCTCCTGTGTGGTTTTTCTCTTTGTTAAGGAAAAGTCATAACCCTGACGCACAGCCTTAAAATGATTTATTCAACAGCCTAAAATTGGCAACCTTTCATTTGCAAATGCAGCAACAACTGCCCGATAGTCTGGATGACCACATTACATTGTTCTAGATAGGCACATTCAATGCTCAGATCAGTGTGGTGGACGTTTTCTGCTTCAATAGAGCTTCCTAGCTTCCGGACTTAGACTCCCAGTTAGTCAACTGAAAAACAAAGACACCTATATTTTACAACAATGAGCAGACTCTGAAAATGATCCTGGATCAAGTCAACCCATATAACCGAGGGAGAAGATAGTCCTTCAGCTTGGCTCAGACTCAGATATTTCTTTTGGTAAAATTTCAGAAACATCTTGTTTTCATTTGCTGATTATGGCAGTTGTCCATCCGTTCATTTTTTCTGCCTGCTTATCCTGGTCAGGATCACTGGAATCTGCTGGAGACCATCCCTGCTATTTACAGTCAATTGGGCAGTGGCACACCCTGGATAGGTCAAGAGCCCATCATAGGACCATATAGACAAACAAATAGGCACACACATACAAACAAAGATGGCACAATGTGGGTGAAGAACAGATTGGGAGGCCTCTCCATCACAGCCCAATTGAATGTTACGCCGCAGAGGGAGACCAAACTATTTCGTCACTCTGGAAATTCTTCAGACTATTCGGTACTATCCTGTTCAGCATGGACGCCAGACAGAGGATGACAGCTGGTTCATGGCCCTCCCTGAACTAATGGCATTTATTGCCATCCTTGTGCAGGGGGTGATCAAATTTCCATCCATGCAAGACGCATAGTCGGCGAAAATGAGAAATCCACTGGTTTGTAACCCTTCTCCCAGCGGCTCGACCACCGCAGCTTCACGTGTTTAGCGCCACATCTCCCACATCTCTGCCAAGCGTCTGCAGGATTGGCCCGTTCATCGAATCTTGGAGGCTCTATCCGTCCCGGGCCTCCCTGTGCTTTCCGGTATGTCTCATGACAACCTGTTTGGTTTTTTCATCGCACAGGGGGATGTCGGAGGCCCTCGCTCAAAAGGCAAGGCCAAAGCTTCATCCCGGAGCCTCCCGTCATCTCCTCTCGAATATTAAGGCCTTCATGGACCCTACGAACACAAGGATCTCTATGGTGGAGCGTGCAGCGCCATTGAGACAAGATGGTGCCAGCGTGTGCGGCCTGCCGTCTGTCAGCTCTGCTCTTATTTTGGTTTGTTGCTTTTCTATTGTTTTTAATAAGCTGGCACCCTGTATCTGCTCTCCTGGTCTATGATTGCCAAGCTCTACTAAAATTTAAGAAAAGTGTCCAAGGAGACAGAAAGAAGTGGGGTTCTGCTGAGGATTAAGGCCCTTCTGGGATCTTTCTTGCATAGGTCCTGTCTGTTGTTCCTGGAGCATCGTTGGATCAGGCTCACCTGCCCACAACGGCCTTCTCTCTCCGTCAGCGTCAGTTTTCCGGAACGCGGTGTGGAGCTCAGGAATATTCCCCACTGCGTCGGCCTCCTCATCTTGCAATACGGGTCAGGTGTTTGATCTTATCAATGCCAGATCGCTCACAAACAAAACAGTCATCCTGAATGACTTTTTGACTTCCTGGGAGCTGGATTTCATGTTCCTGATGGAGACGTGGCTTCAGAATGGAGACTTCACGCCCTTCTAAGAACCTCTCCCTTCTGGTTGCGGGTTCCTCAGTTCTCCTAGAGCTGCAGGTAGAGGTGAAGGAGTTAAGGCAGAAGGTAGGGGGGGGCGATGTGCCTCTACTCTGAAAAGAAAATGAGTTATTGCATGCCCTGTATAGTTATTTGATGTACAAATGTATTCATTTGGATTGCATGTCTGTTCATTCCATAATAAACTACCAGAAATAACGTGTTTTGTCTGAAATATAATAATCAGACAGATTCTAAAAGTGACATTCAACACTGAAAAGAGTATTTTGTGGGTTGTTGAGCATGACATGGAATGGAATCAAACAGAAATGAAGAAACTTCAAGTAAAATCACATCTGATCCTGTCAACTCTTTCGAAACTTGCTTCATTTAAGGTGACGCTAAACTTTCATTGGATTATTGTTGGCAATGATGTTCACTAACATCACAGCAAGTTGGAAGGAAAAAGACTTGAGAAAATTAGAGTTATTAAAGTTTTAAAACAATTTGGGTCTCCTCATTCACAGACAGTCAGTAATATGTAAACCTTACAAAATGCTATTTCTTTCAAAGGTGATGCTAAACTTTCACTGGATTATTGTTGGTAATAATGTTCATGACCATCACAGCAAGTTTGAAGAAATTTGACTGGAAAATCCTAGAGATTTTGACATTATAGTACACCTAAGCATCCTGCCGTTACAGTTCAAGTCAAACATTTGAATCCAACCAAAAGGGCACTTTATCAAAAGGTGACGCAAAACCTTTGACATATTGTTGGTAATGATGTTTCAGTTTCTGATAATATTTCCTCTGCATATTTTCTTTACTATTCTTCTCTCGATCACATCTCCTCTTCATTGTTTTGACACTTTTAATTTGGAAACAAACTACTCATCACTGCTCGTCAAGGGTCATTCAACAAGGTGTGGCTTGAGAGACAATTAGGACCTTATAAAAACCCTCAGTTCAACCCAGCTTCACCATGTAGGTATTGCAAAGCTTAGTGCGAACGTATCAACATATCAAATTGGGAACATATCAAATTAGTTACTTACTACTAAATCATGAGGAAAGGGTGAGTGCTGTTTTCATGAGGTGTTATACATTTGCCTAAATCACAATGTTCCTTGTGTGGGTGTGTGGTGGGGGGGTTAGATGGAGGTGCTTGATTGTGTGCAATTTGTTGCACAGCTTAAATCAATTAGAAGTTCCAATGTGTTTGTCTTCTACTAAAAGACTTCGATCTATAAAGATTATTAGTGTGGTTTGAGGCTCCTGTTACAGTCAAAACCTAATGAATGTACTTTTCCACTATTGACACACCAATTGCCAATTTACCTTTTTGTGCTTACAGGTTTTTTTCGTTTTCCACGTTTGGAAGGGTTTGTATAACATCAATGTTTCACTCTTTGGAGTTGTAAAACATAGTTGACTATTCTTTTTATTGGTTACATAATGCATAATGTAAATTACACTGTGGCATGCATTATTAACAAAGCACGTAACATTTTTACATCTTGTGTTTACATAAAAGGCACGGCAAACTTCTAAAAGCGTGGAAGAAATTGCAGGAGCCATCGACAAATCCACAGAACCTGGAGCCACTGTCAATGACTACAGTGTGCACACTGAAGCTGGGTTCTGGGAAAATGTTAGAAAGGAGTTGCAAGTGCCCAACACCTGTAAGAACAGGAAGAAAATAGCTAAAATTGCTACAAGTTATGCAAACGTAATTGTTGAACATCAAAATGTATGATATTTGGAATTGTTTGACATTAACTTGCATTCAGCATCTATGTCTTTCCACTCATGTGCAGAAACCTTCAGTGGTCACAAATGACATGGTGGGAAGCAAGAATGAAACAGAGCAGACACCCTCGGGGGATGGCACACCCATCATGGTAAAATAATGTGTGGGAAATTGACTGTGGTTTGCCATCTTCCATACCTAGTGTAAAGTAAAGACCTAGTGTTGACCTATGAGTAGCCATTCAAACTTCACCTTTACAGTGCTAAATTGGAAATCAATGTCATCAATGAAAAACAATGATTAACCAAAAATTTTCAGGCCACTGATGCTACGCCACAGTGGGAACCGAACCTGGATGAGGGTCCTAATACTGAATCCAAATCCTCACCCTGTAGTCACGAGGTAATGTCATACAATTGAATGTTTCTAATTCCTTCACACTGTCTCATAGAAATGTGAATCTGTTAAGTTTTCCTAGAAATTGTTCGTCATTTAAACAACAAATTGTGACGCGCATGTTGGCAATGTAGGTGCTGCTACTGAAATAAAATGTCCAATTTAATGTTGTCATATAATGGGTATCATAAAGAATCAGTTTTAAAAATAACATTTTGGTAACCAACACTTCTGTTACAGAGTCTGGATGAGAATGGGAACACCTCAGATTCGTCTTGCTTGTCTGCACCCAGCACTAGTGATCTGGACACCTTCTAATACCCCCTGCCACCACAACCATGCTTCTTTTTCATCAGTAAAAGCGACTGGCAAAGGTTGAGAAGCATGCAGACAGGCAGGCGCTTCAGTGGACTGCAGTGGACCAAAGTTATAGCCAAAGGTCTCAGAGCAGTAAATCCGTACTGCAGTTTTGGGTTCAAACACCATTGTGTGAAAACCCTCCTTTCAACGACAAAGGCACCTCTTTTCCGTTGTTCCTCCTATTGTCGTTTTGAGGCCTGCCCTGTTAAGGCTGCTGTGACAGTATCTGATGAGAGCAGCTTGAAGGCAGAGGTGGTGTTTTCAGGGGGTAATGTGTGCCACAAAACCTTGGAGACAAAAAGCAGGTCAGTCCATGCTGAATCACGAAAGACAACTGCAAAGGTACTGCAAACAAAGCACCCCCGGGGTGTATACTTGGAATGTGTGCTGAGTTTGCCACCAACTGTAATACAATCAGGATGTAGGGATGATGCAGTGAACACAAATGTGTTGAAAAATATAGCATGGACTGAGAGGCAGAAGGAAAGACCACATTCTGATGAAGTGACAAGTCTCCAAGCAATTATTGACAACCAGCAAGGCACTGATACTGAGGTCCTGCAGAAGGTGATGGTGCACCCTAAAGGAATAATGTTGTGGTCCAAGAAAACGCTCGCTGTGTTTTACTAAAGGTGCAAAGAGGATATTCTTTACTTGGATGCAACAGGCAGCATCGTTAAAAAAAATAAATAAAATAAAGCATGCAAAGTCCACCTTACTATGTGTACGTGCTGGTGGTGAGAAACCCATCCAAAGGTTCATCCCCACTGCCAGTAGCCACATATGTTACATGTGACCACACCACTGCGTCAGTCACATATTTCCAGCAAGCCTTTCAGACTGACCTTGTGAGACTGTATGGTAATGGGGCAAACAAGAGACCTGTCATGATCATCTGTGATGGCTCCCTTGTCCTCCTCAACTCTATCTCCATGACCTTTTGCCACAGTTCCCTAGAGGATCTCCTGAGTAAATATTGTCAGCTGATCACTGGGCAATTCTCCAACAAACAATTTGACCTGCCAATTTTCCATTGATGTCTAAGTCACATCATGAGGAATGCAAAAACCTGTGCAAAAAGCAGTAAGTGCATTATATGGCATGGATAAACATTTAAAACATCTCTAAATGGTGATGTTATTTTATTATTCCATTTCTTTGCAGAATCCCCACACACTACAAGCTGGGGATGCACATATTTGGCCTATTGGCATGCTCATCCACTTTACAACAAATGAACTAGGTTTTCCTGAGTGCAACAGTTCTGTTCAACAGTCCCTGTTCAGGACCAAATGTTGCAAAGAACCACGAGAACCTCATAGGACTGATGAGAGAAATTGGCACGATCGATCCTGACAAATCACTCCGGAAAAGTACAAGGTAAATATTTGGAGGGGCAAATACTAAGTGAACTGTGCCCACTAAGGTATTGAACATCCATCTGAAAAATATCCCAAATGAGAACTTAATCCAAGACCTCTGCCAAAGATGGCAGGGGTTATATCTTTAACAGCATTTGTCTGTCTGCCAAATTACTCAGTCATGGAAGAACATGAATACAGAAATACTCAGTTATGGGTGGATTAGAAGGAAATGTTAAGGGAATGTGCATGTCGGAAAACAAAACAAAGACATTGGATCGTGGGAAATCACTTTGAGTCCAGTAATTATTTCTATTTCTTAGAGAACTCCTTTAAGTTGGGAGAGTATAACCACTAGGTGGTGCAACAATTATGTGAACACAGGAATGCAAGACTGCTGGTCTGGACAAGCAGTATTGCACTGTTGACTTTACACAATTTGGCAGGAACTGTTACGGGAGGTGGAAGGTTAATTATGGTTTGCCACATAATTTTCCAGGTGTGCTGTCATTAATCAATACTATTATGATTATCATTCTCAGCATACTGTGGAAAGTGCTCCACTCAAAGCCCACTTCCAACAACTTATTGAGAGAGCACCTTTCGGATCTGTCTGGGGTATCCAATATTTACCATTCCCCAGGATTTATTCCCAGTTTGGAGAAATATTTTCTCCGACATGCTAATCTCTGGTCTGGGTTAATGTTAGGTTTGTATCTGTTTGATGTTATCTATAACCTGACTGTATAATTTCTCCTCTGTTGTATCGTATGTCATGCATTTATTATCTCAAAGTGATTTAGGCCGCCATGGTACAGGTTCGGCATACACGCAACTCAGTAAGCGTTATAAAGAAGTCAGCCAGTCCAGGAAACGGGTAAGATCATAATCCAATTGGAAGGATTTCTTTGCATCTACATGGCATTCCATGTAGATGCCTTTGACTGCCTGCATAGAAAACTTGTATTTCCAGCAAGAGCCATACTTGTAGAACTTCACAGTAGCAAACAGGACCCAAGGAATCATGGAGAAAAGCCAGTGGGACTTGAAGCAAATTAGATTCCAACGGAAAACTGTGAGCCGACTAGATGATTTCGTAACCGTATACCAAAAGATGCATGACGCCCTGCTCCTGGAATATGCGGACACAGAGCTATCCAGAAAGAGGGTAAGAATTTACTCAGAATTAGCACATTACATGGCTGTACAAAAACCCAGTATTAATTCATTGCAACTTCAGTCCTATAGAGTGGAGGTTGAAAGTGAAAGATAGGCAGAGTGGGGCGCAAAGGTGTCTACGTCTCACCATTGGCAACAACTTTGCCATTCAAGAAGCCACAACCTGAGGTGCTGTGTTATTGTCTTGTGACTGGAACTACAAAACTACATATTTTATTTATTTCTGTGAACGGTCGCCACTCAAACTTGTAGTTTCCTCCGTCAGAAACAATAGCATTTGTGTTTGTGACCCCTTTAGATCCGTAAATTGAGACACAAGAAAGCACAGGTTTGTACCGGTTCTTTACCACACATTATGTCCTGTCAGTGAATTTGTTTTCATTTTTGTTTTCAATACTTGCAACACACAGATACATTGTTAACGTTACATCATTATAGAATAGTCTTTATTATTATGTCATACTTGTAACCAATATTCAGTTGTTGGAATTGAAGAACTGTTTCAATATTGGAATGTATTATACAGACACATGATAAAAGCCCACGTGGCAGCAAGTGGCTTCAATGTCAAACGAGATTGAGATGTTCTTTGAGGTTCACACCTCTGAAAGTGAGACCGATTCCATTGAGGCACATCACAATGGTTATGGTGGCTGCTAAAAGCAATACTGCTCTACTTATGTACTCCACAGCAGGAACAGCCAACAGCTGCCCCCACATCTGAAGGGACGCAAAGGAGCGAAGGACATGCAAACATCTCTGCAACAGCAGAGTCCGAGGTGAGATAATGCACAGTAATCGGCACAGTAAATCCATGCATGCCTTACATTGATGCTGAAAGTGATTGCAAAGTATACTTAATGTCAGAACGCCTACATGTTAACCAAATTGTTTCTTTTAGCTCACTACATTGTGGAGGAGACAAAAGACTGAAGTGGTTGTCTGTCATTCCCTCTCAGATTAGAGGGAACCACTTCATTGTCCACCACAGTGAACTTTGTTCCCTTGCACCTCACCAGTGGCTCACAGGAGAGGTTTGTAGCAATAACCAATCAAATCATGAAGTGACTTTGGATACTAGCCACATGATAATCACAATATTGATCTCATGAGCCTTAGAAACCAGTGGTTCCAGTGCAGATCGTTGTATACCCATACAGGATAAAGAATAGTTGGGGGGTAGATGACTGAGTTGAGAGCATCAACTTGATATAATACAATGCTGAATGGCATGTCTTCTATATGCATGTTCAGATCATCGAGTGCCTCTTCCATCTGACTGCCAATCAACTTAATTTGTCAGACACAATTTATATCATGAACCACTACACTGCTGGAGTGATTGTGCATGGAAAGAGAGTTGTTCCGAAGGCAGAGCTCGTCAAAGATAAATTGCATTTCAGTTCAATGTGATGTTGTGAATAAAAGAAGCTGCTGCATGTATGTTAGGACTTGGCCAATGCATAATATGCATGTAGCAGTATTGTGGTGAAAAATAGATGCTTATTTCCACTGTTTCTTCCTCTTAAATCTGAAACAGATCAATTTTGAAAACTACAAAGCCGTTGTATCCTGTGTCAACTATGACAATTCACACTGGAAGTTTCTGGTGAGTGAACGTTTTATTGGCACAGATGTAAAATATTATACAAAGCATGTTTTTTTCATGACATTATTTCGGTTGTAGTACATTAATGCAGCAGAAGCCAGAGTCTACCTGCTTGATCCTGTGCAATCTACAACAGAGCTGGTGGAGTCTGATCATGCTGCAAAGAAATTCCGGTAATCCTGCATCAACATCACTAATCCTTCCACTTAGAATTCAATGAGTATACTTTCACCACTTGTCAGACTAGTATGCCTGTAAACTCATGGTATTCTTTTGTAAATCATAAGACAAAATATTTGTGAAATTGTAGACCTTATATTTATCAAATGTATTAAAGGGAGTATCTTAACATGGGGAGGACCTGCCACAACAAAACAGATTGGGTGGACATAAGATTTAAGGGCGGCACCATGACACACCCATTTCAGCAGGATGGAAGCAGTTGTGGTGTAGATACCATCATGGTAGAGCAAGACTGATATGTTGTGGACAAGTACCTCACCTGTAATATTCCACAGTGAAACTTAGGTCCTTATACTGCTATTATATACTGTTTTGTTCAGATGGCAAGGTCGATAATGGAATCATTCCCAGACCCATCAAATATTGTGTTCCAAACAGCAGTGATGGAGATGGCACAGGAACGGCAAAGACTGGCTCTTGCGCTACTTTAGGCTTCAGGTGCATGCATTACCTCTTTATCTTGGCCCACTGTACTCCCACTGATAATTGACGTCCCTATTGAATTTCAGTTTTTGACAAGGCGAACGACTGTGCTATGTGTGCCAAAACATTAAGTACTGGACCTTCTCACACTGACTGGGTAAGCTCTCGCCATTGGAGGTAGTTCAGAAGGATGGTGTGTAAAAGTATTAAAAGGCCACGTGAATGAACACCTATTGAGCTTCAGGAGATGTCTCTTTTGCTTCATTTTATCAAATTATGTCATCAGTGTATTGAAGCCATTGAACAAAGATTTATTAAACCTGGAGGTGTGCTGTAGACCTTCAGTAATATCATTACACAGCTCCATGTCTTCAGCAATGACTTCTCATATACAATAGTGCAGTGCTGTCTGAATAATATTCATTCCCTAAGTTAGGCATTTGTGTTTCTGACTTGCAGATACAATGTGATGAATGCAGCAGGTGGTTCCATGTCCAGTGCTTGCCAATGGATACAGCAGAGTACGAAGACGCAAAGACCAAGGCGTGGAAATGCTGTTTGTGCGAACAGGACATGGAAATGTCCTTCCTTTAACCCCTCCTGTCAGTGATGTCACACATTTACAGGACAATAATTGTTATTTTGATCTTTGATCGTAAAAGCATGTCTGTGGTGTTTAAATGCCTTCTAACACTTCATATGACAAAGCTTTTTAGAAAACTACTACTTACACAGTCTTTTTTCCAGACAGCTGTTCCTGATCTGCTGTTGCTGTTCACATACTCTCTGCTCCCAACCAGCCAAGGCAGGTGGCTGTCCATTAGCCAGGTTCTGCCAGAGGTTTCTTCCTGTTAAGGGATCTTTACTGTTGTGTTGTTAAGTTGTTTTTGTGTTTTCTTCTCTGTTCTTTATTTTGTCAGGTCCCCCCTCCCTCCTCCTCATATGAGAATCATCTAAAGGCAACGCCTTTAGGTATGTATTTATGCACAGAACGGGTGCGCGTGCACACGGGCATGCACACGCACGTCGCCAAACTGAAAAGACCTCATATAGGTTCACACAGGACGCACGCAACATGCAGCTCACAGCCAGGAAGCGTTCACGCACACAACGCACAGCTCTTTTCTGCGCGGCGGGCACGCTCACACGGGCTGGCACACACACACACACACTACCCCAGTCAGTGTAGTGAGGATCACTCTTAACATTGTCAGCTGGAATGTGCGTGGACTTGGCTCTGGGCCAAAGACGCCGAAAGTGTTGAACCACCTGAATGATCTCAAAGCAGATATTACTGTAAATCATCTGATCTTCATGTGCTGCTCAAAATTTCTATTCATGTACTCTGCTAATTACAACTCCAAACAGAGGAGTTGCTGTCTTAATAGAAACATTCAATTTACTCATGAGGGTACAGTTACTGACCCAGAAGGCCGATCTTTAATCATTAATATATCAGTTCAGATTAAGGACCTTTGCATAGCCAGTATCTATGGCCCGAATGTTGATGTCTCTTCCGTCTTTCACAGATCCTTCCCCTCACTCTCTGTTCACTCTGACTCCACGATTCTTATAGGAAGGGACGTCAATCTGATTCTAGATCCTTAACTTGACAGACTCAGCACAGCAGTACGATGGCGGTCTCCAAGTATTCTAAAGCAGTACATGAATGATCTGGGTCTCTGCAACGCTTGGCGCTCATGTCACCCTAAACACTAAAGGGTTCGCCTTCTTCTCTCAGTTCACCACTCTCATTGTCGTTTAGACTATTAGTCAGTAAATATCTTTAAAAAGATGTTAAAAGTTCCAGCATTCACCGAATTATCAGTGATCACGCACCAGTTTCTGTAAATATTTCTACGGAAATATCCACACCCTCTGGTACGTCCTGGAGGTTTAATACATCTGTTAAGAGACCAGGAATGTATACAAGGCATTAAGAAAATGGACAACCGTCTTAGAATTAGACAAAACTCCTTATATCTTACCATGTTTTCTTTTGGAAACAGCAAAAGCAGTGATGTGAGGGGAAATAATCTCTCACTCAACTCCTAAACACAGAGAGCAGATTTATTTTAACTAGAAAATAAAATCAAAACTCTGGAGGCTGCTTATGCTGCTTCTGCACAGGAACACAGGAAATCTGGAAAAATGAAAGCTTCAGTTAGATGACATTATCAATAAACAGAAACCATTTCAAATACAAAGGCTACGACTTGAGAATGTAGAAAACTCAAATAGATCTGGCAAATTTAGAGCTAATCAGTTTAAGATTAATAAAGGTAAATCAATCACATTTATTATGGACCAAACAGGAAAGGTCACTCATGACCCGGTCAGAATTAATAACCACATCAATAAAAACCTATACACATTATGGATCAATCCATCAGAGCAAAGCATCAACTCATTCCTTAATGTAAACCTACTCAGGTTAACGAGGATCAAGTTACAAACTTAAACTCCCGCATTGTCTGAACTACATGAAGCTCTGTTACTTATGCCTAATAGCAAAGCACCAGGCCCTAACGGCTTTCCTGCTGAGTTTTATGAAGAATTCTTTGGTACATCTGGCACCAACGTTTAATAAAATAGTCACATTTCTCAAGGAAACTGACTCCTACATAACATAAATGCACCTAACATAATCCTTCTGAAACCAGACAAAGTTCCCACAACTCACTTTGTGTGCTTGGTGACATGAGTGCCATGGATACAGAGGGAGGATTAGCATCTATCATTTTCTGAAGTCTATGTATTGGACAAAACGTTGTTTTATTTAACTTGAAAAATAATAGTATTGTAAGTCAATACAGGAATCTGCTGTTCGATCAGATCAGCTTGGACAAGATGTCAGCTCAACGTTCTAGTTACTTGGACAGAATTCGGTCTCTGTTCTCCCGTAGCTAACTCCATGACTTAGGGGACGGGGTGCCTGGGCGTCGCTGCTCCTCGTCAGCCCGCCGTTGTTTTTAGGGGGGGGGGGGTCAGGGTCCTCCGGTGCCTGGCGGGGGCGGTGGGGACTCCGTCAGTCAGGGGGATTGGGCTGGTGCCTGGGTGGGGCGGGCAAGGCCGCCACATGGTCTTCCGGGCTAAGGTGTGGAGGGGCCTGGTTGGGGAGATGGAGTGGAGATCCGGACTGGCTTGGGAGGGGTCCTTTTGCCTGTGCTGGGGGGGCTTGCCCTGGGGAGGTCCGCCTGCACTGGATTGGCACCCATCTGCACCTGGGGTTGGGATCACTCCTTCCCTGGCTCTGGGACGGGGCAACTCTTTTGGGGCCCGCGGTTGCTCTGGGCGACACCCATCATGGCCGTGGGGTCGGGGGGGGGGGGGGGGGCAGGTAGGCCGGTTGGCCCTGTTGGGGGGGGAGGGGTGCCTGGGAGATGGGGAGGGTCCACTATGAGTACGGGACCTTGTGTCATGGTTTGAGTTTGTTGCGTCTTGTTTTTCTGCTATTTCACCACTGGCGGACAGTCCATAGCTGTCCCCAACTTCCCCTCTTCCACGCACGCACACACACTTACTGGGGTGAGGGGGCGTCAGCCTGCAATGCTCCTTGGGGGGGGGGGGGGGGGGAGCTACATGGCAGTGGTACCCTCTTCCATGGTTGCCCCCTCTCTGTTTTAATTGCACCTTAGACATGTAGGACCCTTGGTGGTGGTGGGGGGGGGGGGGTGCTTGGGCATCACTGGCGGCAGATGTCCTCTCAGTGCCCTACCCGCCAATTTTAACTGCACCCTGTAGTACACACACCCTTTACCTCTCAAAACTATCCACTCCAACACACATACACGCACACACACTGCATTATACAAGGAAGGTGGGACCTCGGATCAGCTGTCCTCTACCCCATCCCTGGCAGGGGGTACCAGGCCCTTGGCAATGGCAGCCGTCTCCCTTGGGTGCTGGCTTCCTTGGCCCGGCGGCCCTCTCTCCATGCAGGGAGTGGGTTCCATGTGGTCCCTGGCAAGACCAAGGGCCAGGGATCACATTACATCTGAGCTTGGGGGTGTCCATGTCCCTGTGGTGTGGGTTGTGGTCCTCGCCCTTAAGCGCCAGCCTTCTCCAAATTCCAACTATGGGTGAGCCTGGTCGGGCCATGTTTACAGCACTCCTTGTGGACCCCCACCACTCTTGGGCATCTTCCTCCTGGGCAGGGGTGTCTGGCCCCTGCCCTGCTCTCTCCTGGACCAACCATGGTGGATGGCTGCCTGGAGCATGGGGGCGGGTCTCCCTTGGGGGGTGGGGGGGGGGGTCCTGGCCCATACCTGGGGTTGGGGTGGGGGGGATGCCCAGAACTCCTAGGTGGTGATGAGGTGCTTGTCTGGGGCTGTGGGCACTCTTCTGGGGCGGGGCCCTGCGCTGAGCCCTCCCGGCGCAGCGGGGGGGCTGCTATCCTGGTTGGGCTGGTGCTGCACTCTGTCCCCCCATGCCCACCTGGGGCCTCATTTATAAAGGTTGCGTACGCACAAAATAAGGCGTATGCCACTCTCTACACAATAGTTGAGATTTATAAAAAGCAAACTTGACGTGAAAATGTGCGGTCCTTCACGCAAGCTCTGACCCAGGCGTACGCACAAAAACGGGTGAAATGAGAAACGGCGACACCGTCGGCTGATGGAAGAAACACGTGAAAGTGACAGTGTGTGCCAAATCGTGCAGGCATGTGCCGTGCTACACAATGTGGCACAGCTTAAAAACATCTGTGTTCATGTTCAAATCTAGACTTACAACATTTCTGTTTAGCCGTGTATATGACTGAAAGGTCCCATCTGCACTTTTCTTTAGTTTCCTTCCTTTATTTTTAAATCAATTTTCAAATTCTCTTTTCTTTTAAAGTAAATTTTACGTTGATTATTTCTACAATGTATTGTGATTTTAATGCATTTTTCTGTTTTGTGAAGCACCTTTAATTACTTTGTGTACGAATTGTGCTATACAAATAAACTTGCCTTAACATTCTAGGGGTTTGACTCCTGAAAAAATAAAACTCCATCCAAGGTAAATGCATGGTTGTAGTATTTTCTTTTTGCAGTCATTTGTCTTCAAACTTGCTGTAATGATCATGAACATTATTACCAACAGTAATCCAGTGGAAGTTTTGAGTCACCTTTTGATAAGAAGCCATTTTGTATGGTTCACATATTACACTTTAACTACATATGACGGAGCCTGTATTAGACTATAATGTCAAAATCTCTAATTTTCTCCAGTCATTTGTCTTCAAACTTGCTGTAATGGTCATGAACATTATTACCAACAATAATCCAGTGAAAGTTTAGCGTCACCTTTGAAAAGAGTAGCATTTTGTAAGGTTTACATATTACTGACTGTCTGTGAATGAGGAGACCCAAATTGTTTTATGACTTTAATATCTCTAATATTGTCCAGTCATTTTTCTTCAAACTTGCTGTGATCTTAGTGAACATCATTACCAACAATAATCCAGTGAAAGTTTAGAGTAACCTTAAATGAAGCAAGTTTAGAAAGAGTTGCCAGGACCAGATGTGATTTTACTTGAAGTTTCTTCATTTCTGTTTGATTCCATTCCATGTCATGCTCAACAACCCACAAAACACTTTTCAGTGTTGAATGTCACTTTTAGAATCTGTGCGATTATATTTCAGACAAAACACGTTATTTCTGGTAGTTTATTATGGAATGAACAGACATGCAATCCAAATGAATACATTTGTAAATCAAATAACGATGTAGGGCATGCAATAACTCATTTTCTTTTCAGAGTAGAGTACATGTCATTTCTATAATGGGTAACTGTGACATGGGTGATATCAGCGCTTTATGCCGTCTTTCCAGCTCGCTGGGTGTGTGTACCGTAAACTATGATGTAAACGCGCATGCAAAGAGTCAGTGACGGCTGGCGTGACCGCACTTCCGCAGATGTCGGCTCACTTGACCGCGGTCTTCACAGAGATGGAGTGAACCTAAAAGGTAAAGAAAATGCATTCTGAACTGTGAAAAAGTATTCCTTTATGTAAAAAATAACTTGTGTTTTTGGAATTTTTTTTGTTCATAGCTGCATAGTTTGTCACAGAGTGTAATTGTAAAATTAAGCTTTTTAAATTGTGTGTGTTTAATGTTAAAGTTGTCCTCGGTCACCCATAAGCCCTTTTTTTGGTCTACTTTCTGAGAAAACAGTCGACTATTTATAAACTACAAAATCGTGCACTCTGCCAGTCAACCACACTAACAGCTACGTATGTAAAGATCTGAGAGCAATGTTCTTCACCTTATAGGAGAGTTAAAAATACACAGTAATCATGTGTCAATATGTCACCTCTTGTGTGCGGCCCGGACCTTTGCTCATTTTTCTTTATTTGGCCCTCACCAAAAAAACTTTCGACACCCCCTGGTTTAAAGCTAGTGCTTTACTTTTTTTGTAATTTGCTTTGCTGTTATTTTCTTCATGTGATGTGTGTTTTGCTTTGTCAAGCATTTCTCACAGCGAAAGTAACTTGTGTTGTTTTTATATCATCATTAACGATATCGTTTTGTTTTGCATTTTTTTAATGATCATTTCCACATTGAAGTGTTGCAAGGAGCTTAGTTGAAGGATATATGACTAGTCAGTCACCAGATGCTGCTGTTCTGTGTGGTTTCAAAGCCCTGAATGGTTGGTTCATTTTTTCGGCACAATTACATGAATCCCAATGAGGCTTCATGGGGCTTATATTCCCATGCCTAGTGAACAGCCTTGCAAAAAAATAAAAAAAAATGTTTTTTTTCCTTTAACAAAAAATTAGGGATGGCCCGTTTGACACGGGGCTTCAGCGCGCGGTTCACCTTCATGAAACAGAGTGTTTCGGCACAATGTTTCAAAGCGTGTGTCAACCAGCGCAGATCACGTGATTGATGACGTATGACGCGCCAAATGCATCATTCACCTGAACCAGGTTTCAGATTCCAGGTGTGTTTGATCAGAAGGGCGCGCTGTTGTCTATAAATACAGATGAATCCCAAACGTTTCCAGACCAGTTTTGTTGTTTCCCGTGTATCGTACGAATCAACGTCATGGCACCCGGTAAAAAAACGTTCTGTGGCTTGGGATCATTTCAACTTTATTTCTCCTAATAAGGTAATACACCATTAACGTTACTTTATTAGTAGCCATTGCTGATTATGTTAGTTTTATAGGTAGTTTAAAGGAAACATTTTTATTCTTTCCATTTCTTTTTTAGGTGCAATGTTTGATTTGCAAACATGAATTGGCATTTAATGACAGTACATCCTCCATGATGCGACATCTCCGCTCCGTTCATCATGTTGAAACTCCGCAGTCGGCAAATCAAGCCTTCAATCCACCTCATATTGGTAATAAGAATATATCCAACTAATGGCGCACTAAGTAAGAACTCAAACAGATAGCTCAGTGGTAAAGTCAGTGACACGTGTATGCCGAGGTTGTGCGTTCGAGGCTCAGCTTTTACAACTTATTTTACTTTTGTTTGTTTTTTTATCTTTATATGCATGTTTTGCAGTGTTGAGAAAGCAAGAACTTGATTCTGCATTGGTGGATATGATTGTAATGGATGCACAACCATTTTCAATTGTTGAAGACAAGGGCTTCAAGGCAAGTTTGCTAATATTATATAGCATTTACATAATTTATGCTTTTGTGTACATAATAAGCTGTATTTTATTTGTCACTATTAGGCTTTTGTCAACCTTTTGGACCCATCCTACATAATTCCTAATAGGAAGGCCTTGAGGACAATGGTGGAGGAGAAGTACAAAGCCAAAAAGGAGAAGGCTTTAGATGTGGTTAGCAGGGCCTCTGCTGTCAGCCTTACAGCAGACATGTGGACATCCATTAACATGGACGCTTACTTGGCTATATAACATGCCATTTTATCACCGAGGAGGTAGGTATCCCCTGCTTTGTGCAATGCTTTGGTTTATGCATCTCAGTTGGATTTTTTCATTCTAGGTGGAGCTGGCCTCTGTGGTCTTGGGGGTTCGGAAGTTTCCCCAAACCCACACTGCAGCTCACTTTGCTGAGGCCAAAAATCTCATGGAAGAATGTGGAATAAAAATTAAGGTTTGAGCTCCCAACATGGTTGCATGTGCTAATACACTACTTCTTCGGCACATGATGTCTTTTGCACACATTCTTAATTTGGTGGTGAAAAAGGTCCTTGCCCAAACCCCTGAACTAGGACATCCGAAGTAAGGGGCGTAGGATTGTTGGTCTTTTTAAATCCAGAGCTGGGGTTCTGCAGCCAAGGCTCTGCCCACACGGCCATAGAGCGACTCACTAAAGAGTTTGCTGCAACAATGCAGGTGCTACTTCCAGAGGCACAGCCACAGTCGCCACCTAGAGAAGGTC